>NW_008359442.1:4845536-4846213 GCF_000622305.1 Nannospalax galili | reverse complement strand
ATATATATAATACTAAGTGCCATATTCATGTTTCCTATTATCTTGACAACTGGATCCAGGTGGATAAGTAATGGATGTCAATAGAAAATTAAATTTTCATGCTGGCTGATCTAAGTTACATATGAGCATTGTCTGATCCACCAAGTGTGAATGTCTGCTCAAAGGCAATCCCTAAGTGGTTTGGGTGCTTGTACAGCCACCTTTGGAGCCTAAAGATGTCACAAACAAGAGATAAAATGGGTGTTTGTGCTTGTGAACTTGTTCTTGCTGCATTGTCCCTCTACTACATTCTTTATAAGGACTCCATTTCAACCAGCGGGCAGTGGGAAAAAGGCTATTTAATCCTGGTTTAGAGGTGAATCCCTGTGGCATTCTGTCCACAGCTCTAAGTGGAGCAATGCAATCTGCTTAGACAAAGGCGGGACAGAGACTTGGAAAATAGTGAAAATGAAGATTTGATAAGAAAAGTCTTGAGGAGAAACTTGTGGATGAGACTCAATGAACTGGAAGAAAGTACAAGAATATTTCCATCCCGTGGGAATGTTCATGAAAGGATACTATTTGCCATAGAGGTTCTTGGAAATCAGCACATAGATGACCCATACATGGACATAAATCTCTCTTTTTTTTTTTTTATTTTCAAGTTTTTGTTTTTTTTGTGTGTTCTTTAAGATCGG
>NW_008359442.1:4834453-4839453 GCF_000622305.1 Nannospalax galili | reverse complement strand
ACGGAGGGCTGTGCTATAGACTTACCCCAAGAGGTCTGAGGATGGGAGTGCAGGCTAGGAGAGTTAGCCGGTGGTGCAAGTCCCAGGAAGCAGAGCGGACATAAATCTCTTACATGGACACTCCCATTCTTTTTGGAAACTAAGAAACAAGTAACCATAATGGTATAAATGGAGGCTGTGAAAGTCTCAATAGAAACTTCTGCTCAGTAGAGATGATCTGACCAGTGTTACTGTGGCTCACCCAGTCCTCCAGAGGCACAGGTCAATGTTGAAATAGAGTTGGCATTATGTCTCATGAGAATCTAGTCATAGTTTATTGCCATGAAACTCCAACTATCCAGATTTGTTCGTCCAGAACAAGAGGCTTACAACCAACATATATAAACCTTCCCTGCCTGCTATGTTTCTGCCAGCTAACATTCTTGGAAATTTAGTTTATCTCAAATAACATTGTTTGTGACAACTAGAGAACTTACTTGTAAATGTGAAGTCATAGAATTTATATTCATGACATTTATAACTCATACCCTATACTCAATTATTTCTTATAAAAAATGAACCTGAAAAGCATTTCTTATATTTACAGTAAAGACTAGGGATGGCCTACAGATCTAGTCATAGAGTAAGCTAAATTCCTTGTGTTGCTAAAATTCGCTCATTGGAAATCAGGATATGTTATTTAGGTATCAACATACATTTTTTTCAATAAACCTTAGTTCTATCAAAGGAGATCACTAAAATGAAAATCTTATTAGAAAGCTTGGCTGCTGATGAATTACTAATTCTGGTGATGAATACAGATGTCTTTTGTATAAAATATAACATTGTTTCCCAAACTGTTTTTAACAAATCCACACCTCCTTAAGATATCTTATTAAGCAATATCTTGGCAAAATATTTTGGGAATTTTGGACTTAAAATGCTTATAAAAGTTTCCTTGTCATACAGGTTTCCAGACTTTGCCATGAAAGCAACAAGCTTTGTCAACACATGTTAGCATATTAACAACATTTTCCTTTTATAGATCATCATGAAAACGTGTTTATTGAGCTCTTTTTATTCCTTTTATTTAATAACCACATGATTAGAAGAATCATTTCATTACAGCTTTAACATATTCAGTAACAATTTCCAGAGCAAAGATACATCTTTTTCAAAAGTGGCTGTAAATTTTTAGGTTCACGGTTGAATTAATACAGTTATACAATATTGTACTCAGTATAAACCCTGTAAGACATAAAATTGAATGTTTTTACCCTTTAATTAAGATCTTCATTTCATTTTAAAATATTCTGTTTCCTACATTTTTAATGCTACTAACACTTAGATGTTTGTACATGTGTCTTTGTACATGTGTCTATGCATCTGATTATTACTGGTCACAGTCAGTTACACTCGGATTCTTGGCACCTGAGTATGGCTATGAAGTCATCAGGTAGATTTCAGTGGTAATGCTTAACACCTCTAATAATTAACATGAAGTAAATTTTTAGACTTCCTCCTCAAATATGTCTTTTTTTTAATTTGTTGATTTTTTTATGTGTGTATATCATACAGAATGTCCCACAAAATCTTGTTCATCTATATACCCACTTCCCAAATTGCACCCTCCCATAGCCTCCCCACTCCAACACACTGAAGCCCATATACTCTGTAATCCCTGTTACTGACCACTGTGTTGTCAGCACCCCCAGCCATGCCCCAGTGCTTGCTTATCTGCTGAATTTAGTCAGCCTATCTAGAGATCCTTATTTTAGGAAGATCAGCTGTTCCTCATCTAGCAGCAATCAGTTGTCAATATTCCTTTAGACAAGATTGGGGTCTGCTGTTCATTTTCCAAGTTTTATGCTGTGTTACTCTCTGGGAATCTTTTGAGCCACCCTGGCCAGTAACTCAAAGGAAGGTATCTCTTACCTGGCATTGTTTCTTGTATGTACCCTTTAGCTATACATATGGACTCTTAAAAAATTTTGCTGACCCTATTAATCTTTGACTATATTTTCCTTTTGGGTGTTTAAGACCTTACAAATGGCCCAGATAAACCAATTTATTTTTACTCTTAAGGTCGTTTGAGGATCTGTTCCTCAGGGGTAACATGGGCTTGGGAGGAGCCCCTGGCTCCTTTCTTTTACCAGTTCCATCTATGTGAAGATAAGTCATAGGTCCTACTTGACCATGGCTGGCTTTGCTTGGAAGAATGGAGGAAATGTTTCCTCTGTGTTGACCCTCCTCTTTGTAGGCTGGACATTGGTTCAGGTCCATCTGGTGGTGTCGCCACAGCCTCCTTGATCGAGAGGACAGGTGATTCACCACAGTTACATGACATTTTCAGAGATGCTCATAGTCCCCTAGGACTTAGTTGACCTAGGAGGGAAAGGAGCAAAAACTGTCCTTTATGTCCCTCTGTCCAAATGGCTGTTAAACCTCCAAGAAGATTACTTCAACCAGTCTGGTACTTTTAATTACCATGTGCCATGTAGATAGAGCTTTGGGAAAGACCAAATGCTCTCAGATAAATTGTGCCTAGACATATATTACATTCTTTGATCTGGTTGTATGTATAGTTTGTCAGTAGGTTGTTGGCCTAATATGGTTCCCTCTGTTTTTTGTTTTTTGTTTTTTTAACTATTTAGCATTATTTATCTCTTGCATTGTCTAACTCTTCCACCATGGTTTCCCCATTTAAGGTGCCCCTATTTTTCCCATTTCTCCCTTAATAATACCTTTCTCCTACGGTCCAACTTCTCTTGAGCTCTTTCTTTCCCTTTATGCCCTAGGTTCCTTGTATAACCCTCCCTCTTATATTATCATGCTACAGGGAAATTTTCAATGAAAATTTTCAACAGATGTTTTGAGTAAGAGTATCTAGATAAGAATCAATCAAGTAAGCATTGTTGATGAAAACTATGCTGTTGTACTTAGAAAGAAATTGAAAATTTTGCAATAAAAGAGCCCTAGCTAACTTTTGGGAATATATATGAAGATATTGTTTGGTAGAATTCTGTAGCTTCCAGAGTGAATATCCAGAGATGAAACATTATCAACCAAAAGGTAGTTATATCCCTACATTCTGAGTGTCTTCAGTGATTGGTATTGAAATAAAAGCAGTAAAAATATCCTTATAGTCATAGGATTTCAATCAAGGACATGTAACAATTTCAAAGCAAACACTGGGGATTCACTCTCTCATTGCCAGACATGAAATTATTCAATTACTTTTCACAAAATTTATAAAATTGTGATCAATAACTTTGTCACACACAATAAGCAGATGAGCAGATTTTCAGAACATTGTGTAACAAGGAGTGTTCAGTTCTTAGAAACTGACAACATACCGGATAACGAAATGGAGCTGTCAATCTTCAGTTTGTGTTGGAAGAAACAAAATTAACTAAGTGAACCAAATTCTGCTTAATGTGATTTGTTTTATTTTATTTCCAGGACTGGTGAAAAACTTGAGAAACATGGTGATAGGTATGATACATTGCTTACAAATGAAGACACGTTTCAAATCCCTGCACTGAAGGGGTCTTTGATTTTTTCTTTAATCATCTAAAAAGGAAATGAATAAATACTTAGTGCCATTTTCAACAAAAGAAATTTATATTCCCTATCATATGATAAAAGTATCATTTATTTGATATTTCCAGTCTCTTCTTCATTTATGAATGTTTTTGTTTCTAAGATTTGACAGGGCTATTTTAAGAATTTAATGCTCCTTAAATTAGGTTTTTTTTTCAGGTAGAATGAATATACATTTCTGAACTGAAAGTCATTCCATTAAAAATATTCCATAATTTACTACCAACACTTATTTTACACACCAAAATTATTTTTTAATTTGCACAGTTACCGTAAGATTTCTCATGCCAATACATTGCTCAAAATTTTGACTAATTTATAAGAATTTATCTGCTAATGGTTGATTAATATGGACCTACTTTGTGAATTGATAAATGTATTGGCTCATGAGTAGAGAATAGTAAGAGATGAAAGGTATAGATTCTAAATTTAGCTTTGCATGTGTTAAGCTAAAGAAGACTAGACAATCATCTTGCTATTTAAGGTGTTGCAGACAGTGAGGTCAGAAATTCAAACTGATGCAGACAAGAAAAGGTGGTTCATCTAGTCAAATTGTATTAGAAGCCTGATACTTATTATTTCTTTATTTTTATGATTTATTTATTTTTGTTTTATGTGCATGAGTTTACTTGCATATATGTATATACACCACCTGCATGCAATGCCCAGGGAGGACAGAAGAGAGTATCAGATACCACTGGAACTGGGCTGCAGGTGCTTGTAAGCTGCCATGTGAGTTCTGTGAACCAAACTCTGGTCGTCTGCAAGAGCAACAAGTACTCTTTACCACTGAACCATCTCTTCAGCCCCTAAATAACTTTTAAAATAGACTTTGATTCTCTCTTGTTCTTACAAATGTTATTGTTCATCTAATTTATTATAATCAAGAACTTCAATTATATTCATAGGCTTTAAAGAAATGAATTTTCCAACACTGTTACATGTAGAGACTATAACATAAAGGATAATATTCTCTTAATGAATTACACTAAATGCCATAAATTAAATGTTCATATTTAAGCACACACATGCACACAGAGAGCCAAACAGTAGGAGAAAGAGGTAGAGAGAAAGGAATAAAGTTTTTCTACCTTCTTGACCAAAAAAATTGCTAAGTCCTAAAATAGTTGAAAGTATCAAAGATTAATAGAATATCTAAATTAAAATAGTGAACCCTAACCCTAAAGGTCTATTGTAAGAGTAAGATGGAAACCTATTACTATAAAAGTTCTCTAAAATATACACATATCTGGCTGAGTATGGTGGCACATGCTTTAATCCCAGCTTTCAGGAGGCAGAGGCAAGCAGGTTTCTGTGAGATCCAGGCCAGCCTGGTCTACATAGCAAGTTCTAGGCCAGTTGGGGTTACAGGGACACCAAGTCTCAACCCCCCATATACATATATATATATATATATA
>NW_008359442.1:4830205-4834426 GCF_000622305.1 Nannospalax galili | reverse complement strand
AATATATCGACATATTTTATATATACACACATATATGTGTGTTTGTATAACATATATATATATATAATATATATATATACCCCTACACCAAGAATGCCTTATCTATCTTTGATTTGTTGGCCAGTGAAAGTCAATAGACTCCCAAACATTATAGGTTATTGACATTGTTCTTACTTATCTTCCAGAACTTCATGGTAAGATCCTGTTGCTTAAGACAACATATACTTTAGTCATAAAACATGAAGAAATCAAGGGAGTACTGACCTGGAAGGTTCCTCCCTGATGGCTAGATTTCATAGTGCTAGAAGGTGCTATGTATGCTACTGAAGGAGAAAAATAATCATTAATCTTACCCATTTGTGAATACCATGAACTACAATAATAACTACAATAATAACTAACATGATTAGATTTAAGGTCTTCTACATCAGATGGAAATCATACATGTTACTGGTATCAGGACCAAGAACTACTGGCTAAATATGGTATAGGCTCTAGGAGAGAACTTAATTTTCTATTAAAGAGATATGGTATTAAAATGACTCCTGATGAGATATTACTATAGTCATAGATTAGTGCATCTCTTAGCCCTTATCAGAGAAACTCCTGTTTGCAGTGGAAGACAGTTATCACAGAGGCCTACAACTAATCAACATGCAAAAAATAAGAAACTGAGGAGGGCTTAGCTCCAAAAAGGCACACTGATGTTACACCCTCTCCCCAAAGTTCAGGGAAAGAGTGTAAGAGACAGAGGTGGGAGATAATTACAAGAAAACATTGCTTTCCAGAAAGTAGGACAGTCGTACATATAAACACACCACAATTTTGACAGCATGCACAAGACCTACTCAAACAGATACAAAACAAAATCCCATCATGGAGGTGGGGAAAGAAATAGGCAGGAGGTCTATCAGCACTAAGTAGCTGCTGGGACAGAGTCAGTTTTCTTTAAAGGTGTGATCCCTTCTCTACTACAATCTAGAGCAGTTACTAAATTTAAGAGTATTTGGGCAACACATATTGGACTCAATAAAGGAAAAAAAAATCACAAAAAGTTGGGAGTCTAGGGAGGTGGGGGTGGATCTGGAAGAAGTTAGAGGAGGGGGGAATATGAGTAAAATATATGGTATGATGTTCTCAAAGAATTAATAAAAATATTTTTTAAATATTCAACCCTCACAATCATAAGTATAGGCAATGCCTAACTGTCAAGGTTGGTTAGCTACAATAACATTATAATTAGTAGAAATAACTGAAATTTACTCTCCTTGCTTTCTGTCAGTTTTATGCTTGGTACTTCAGCTACATAATTTTATTAATCTTTATGAAAAAAATTCTTGCTATGCACATAATTCTGTTCATGTTGCAGTCAAAACTTGGAAAGATTATTTAGCTTATCCCAAGTAGGCAAAACAAGCTAAAACAAGCCCATTAAATAGCAGAGTAAGGAACCAAGGATAGTCACTGTTTCTTGAACCAATCCATTCGTAGAACTGAAAGACTATTGCCTTGGGACCTCCCTTATGTACTATAGATCCTCTGCTTAAATTCTCAGATATAGAACATACTGAAAGAGTGCATAAACTAATAAAATAATGTATGCATAAATCAAATTTTACTATATTGGTGATAATAATATAAAATGGCCAAAATAGCATCTCAGCTTGTGAATGTCTTATAGTTTACTGTTAAAACACACATATAGGAATATTTACTAAAATATGACTATAATTACAGTTATACAAATAGAAACATAGAGAAATGACACCCCAAAGAAAGAAGTCTTCAGAAAGCCTCTGATGGAAGGATGAGTTTGGGGAGAGGTCTACTGAAAATAGAAATAATATGGAGGAAAAGCACACCAGAAGATAAAAATATGGTCAAGCTGAGAAGATGAGGCATGGTATGTCCAGCATGGCAAGAAACATTGGGGAAACATCATAGACAAAGAAGCTCGGAGATAAGTTTGGAGAACCAGATCACATAGGTATCATGTCATCTTGGTCGGGAGTTTCTTAATTTTCAAACTTTAGGCAACAGAAAAGTGCTTGCTGCTTTAAAGGTACCAGTAACCTGGCCTGTGTCTTAGTGGGTAAAGGTTGAACATGGTTGAAAAGAAGCTACTTAATTACTCCAAGTCATAAATACTGATGGTAGACCTATAAAAGGAGAGCTAAAGAGCCATGAAAAAGAAATGACTTTTTCTTTTCTATGAGAAGCAGATGTCCTGCCATTATTTTGTGACACAGCCCACTTCAATACTCAGCCACATTAAGCTCTAGGCAAAGTTGAAATTTGATCAGTATGGAAGCTATGTAAGAGAAGATAAGAATAAATTCCAGAATCTTGCTTGGTTAACTTGGAAAGAGAGTGGTATTGAGATAGGCAATACAGAATGATAACCAAATTTGGACAAAGAATAGGATTCCAAATGAAGTTATAATTATTGAATCATTTTATGGTTTCCTCGGTTTTATGTTTCTATGATAAGGTAGGGGTGTTCAAAGGAAAGAACTGAAACTGTGTATGAGTATTGAGGGTAGCCAAGATGTCTAGACTCAAAAATAAAGAATTTAACAGTATCGAGATGCTGAAATTCTAGCATATAAAAAGATGAAAGGGGATAGTATAGATTGAGAAAATTGGTAGTGTGAAGAGATAGTCTTGGTAAATAGGTGCTGTTTATAGTGAATGCAAGAAGATAGGCATAGCAAAGTGAAAAACACAGAGCTTAAGCATCATATAGTAAAAGCTAAAATAAAATCAGAAGTGTTTGGTGTCTGAAGATGAGCAAGATTACATAGGTTGTTATTGAAGACTAACAAGTGATGTCAAATTAAATATCATGCCAAAGGTTGAGTCTTTAAAACATACTCTGAATTTCACAAGGTAAAAGCCACTGAAGGCCTTGTAAAGACCAGTTTTAGCAGAGAGTAGAGGCAGGGATTGAGTTGCCATGGTGTAAGAATCTCGTGAATACCCTTGATGCATTGAAGTATATCAAAGACCCAAGAAGTACTGCAGTGAAAATGTTGTTAACTTTTACTGATTTGTTTTAGTTCAGCCTTTCACACTTTTCTAATTTATAAGATTTAAGTAACAGGAGTTCATTATAAGTGGGATTTGTGTTCATGTAAACATGCTTTAAGAAAGATGGATTGTAAGCTATCCATATATAGCTACCAGAACTTAATACATTTAAAGAAGTCACCTTAAAGAAAGTATGGAGGCTTTTAGTGATTAATAAATTATTTCTAAAAATTCATAAGTGGCTATTTCTAAGTCTCCTCTAATTGACCAAGAATATTCTTATCCTTTGACATTTAGCTTAACTGAATGTAGAAAAAATATGCTGAAAGAAGAGAAAAACAATATTGTAACAGAATAATTTTTAGATTTTCTCATCTAGTTTAAACAGAACTTAAGCAGTGTCTTCATATATTGTACTAAGGCTGATGTAAAAAGTAAAAAGCACTTGATAGACCTTAAAGCTTGCTACAAACAGCTACTTTCTTATGAAATGTCTTTTATTGGATTAGAAAAATATCAAGGGGCTGGAGAGATGGCTCAGCAGTTAAGAGCACTGGCTGTTTTTTCAGAGGATCCGGGTTCAATTCCCAGCACTCACATGGTGGCTAATAACTGTCCATAACTCCAGTTCCAGGGGAATCCAATGCCTTCTTCTGACTTCCACAAGCATTGCACGACATGGGTATACTTATACGCATGCAGATAATACACCCATACACATGAAATAAAAATAATAAAATATTTTAAAAAGGAACAATATAGTACTGTCAAATGGCCAACCACTGGTATATTTAGAGTCCATTACAGCAGGGTCTTGGGATCCCACAGGCAAAGATGCCAACCTGGGAGCACTGTTCAGCCAACTGAAAAAAAAAAAAGTTAGTGAGAAGATTTTATCTTCTCCCTCTCTCTAATTGTGTTTATATGAGAAAGTGTAGAAATCATATTTACTTTTCTTCATCACAAACAAATAATATACTTAGAAGCAATGAAAAAATGCATCACAGACCAGATCAGAATAATTAAAATTATAAATACTAACACCACATGAATTTTCTTTTTTTTCCTTTTTTTCTTTTTTGTTTGGTCCTTTTGAGACAGGGTCTCCCTGTAGCCCCAATTTTGAATCATGTCATGCCACTGGGAGGCAGCGTAGCTGGGTCTGAGGACTCTGGGTAGCCAGGGGTGGGG
>NW_008359442.1:4826469-4829927 GCF_000622305.1 Nannospalax galili | reverse complement strand
ATGTCTAGGAGGAAAAGAAACTCCTTGAATCATGACTAGGAGATGTGAAGGAGAAGTAAAGGCAAGAGTAATTAGCATTATAAATTCTAGACAAGGAACTAGAAAAAAATCAGGGCAATTTTCAAAAGTTCATATGAGAGTCCATTGGAGTTTCATGACAAGGGCTTTCAAAAGCATCCCTCTATTGGGTTCTTCCTCATTTTTCTTTTGTCTTCCAAGGCTGGACTAGTTGCTTGGAAAGAGCAGCTGGATATTCAGGTGAGGGTCCAGTGACCCTGCTTGGCACTCCTTTAATGAATGAGCACAACCATCAACAAGCCAAATTGTGACTGTGTTTAATGATCAGGCTCACATGAATTATTCTTAATGCACATAGACATTATATTTTCTCCCTTCCCACCCAGTCTATTTTGTTTCAAAGCATTTTGAATCTACATAATTTGATTTCTGTAGCTCCTGGATGAATATGAATAGCCAGTTTACAAATCTATGAGAAAAGACTGAATTTTTCTTTTCAGTCAAGTTCATTATGAGTCTTCTGGGTGCTAGCTGAACTCTTCTTTGTTTACTGACTGACAACTAAACTCAGAAAATATAGCAGAAATAATATATATATATCAGTATAATATAATATCAATATAGATCATCTACCTCTATAAGGAAACAAGTTTGCTGCTACTAATTATAGAAAATCTCCTGTACATCATTTCTTGCTTAAATGAAATTAAATAGTCCTCCCATAAAAAGCATGAAAAACAAGCAACAAAAGTTATCACTTGCGTCTATTAATACCTACTGACTACATGATCTGTGCAGGTTAGTCACCAGGTACTATGGAGAATAAAATAATGATGCCTTAATCTTCTCATCCTCAGGGAATAAAAGATAATTCAAGGCATGGATATACAGATACACATCTTGGGTCAGTTTAAAAACTTAGTTTTCTCTGAAACTCCACTCATATGAGATATTACTAAGAAAATCTCTTAGCACTCACATTTTTCTCCTTGTGTTAGTTTATGACCAACATCAAAATTGTATATTAGTGATACCATTTAACAACAAAAGTTATATGAACCACCAAAATGCATGTACCTTAATTAATAAAACTATTGTTTCCTTTAAGATAAATGCAAAAGAAATGACAATAATGAAAAAAGATCACTTGTTCAACGCCAGTTGACATGCCAATGTGGATGGGGGGAATTTCACAGAATTCTACCTCTAAATAAAGAACTATTGACAGTCAATGAATGTCAATGAAGAGATAACTGATTTCTCGAGGGACTGGTTCATTGAAAGTTTATCTAATCCCTCTCATCAGCCCTAAACATGTATGTAGGAAACCAGGATGCCAGGCCCTAGGGTGAAGTGAGCCTAAAACTTACAGGTCCAGGCTGCATTCTCTGCTAAAGGGAGGGGCACTGAAAACAGTGGCTCTGATAATCCCTGCCTTGCAGAACACTGTTAGGCTGGCAGGAGGAAGCGGCCCGGTCATAAAAGTGCAGGCTCCCTGCTCTGTGGGAAAGCATCTTGGTCAACAACCCTTAGCTCATCTCCTTGTCCTGAACAAATAACTCAGCTATCCCTGGCTAAGAGATTAGGCCAGGTTAAAGGTTTACCCCTGAGCTAAAAGCTAAAAGTTCACCATACTTTTAGCTCTAAGAAAGAAAACATTGTGGCCAATAAATTACTGGATGGGCATTGACAACCTTGAGTAAAAGTTTAAGAATCCTTTTGGCTTCAACAGATTAAAGGTCCTGTTTCTTTGTACCCTAAATCTTTGCATGTGACTGTCGTCATAACCCACGTGACTGCTAGTTCTTTGGGATGTATAAAAACCATCTGAATTCTAAAATAAATCATCCTGTTGGGAAGACACAGGTCCCAGAGTTTGACTCTGTCTCCGTCATCAGATCCTCTGGCCTGAAGTCAGCAGGTCCCCCGCTAAGCAAAGCAAACCTGAGTCCCGAAACATGTACACACAAACACCACTAAATGGACTATAGGATGAGGGATGAGAAATTGAAAGGGGATATAAGGGAGTATAGACGGGACCTTAAAAAATTTGAAGTTGGAGAGGGAGGAGTGGAAGTGATATAAATACAATAGTCAAGTACAAGATTCTCAAAAATAGAAAATTGCCATTTTTAAGCATTTGCTATTTGTCAGGTAGACTAAGAGCTTTGCAAATCTTAATTCAACTCTTCTAAGAGGATGAGAAATTGAAAGGGGATATAAGGGAGTATAGACGGGACCTTAAAAAATTTGAAGTTGGAGAGGGAGGAGTGGAAGTGATATAAATACAATAGTCAAGTACAAGATTCTCAAAAATAGAAAATTGCCATTTTTAAGCATTTGCTATTTGTCAGGTAGACTAAGAGCTTTGCAAATCTTAATTCAACTCTTCTAAGAAATATTTAAAAAGATAAAAATCTCCATTTTACTAACATAGGGAGCAATGACAATACACATTAAAGCAAGTCATGAAGTTGGGAAACTGGTAATCCATAGACCAAGCCTATATTCTTAAAGGCTGTGTTGTACCAGCTTACCTATATCAGTCTATGATTTACAAAGTCCTTATGACATATTTAAATCAATTCCTAAACTTCCCTATGTCAACTGCATCTTGTGGTGAGGGAACACCCTTATTGATAATCAATTTCTTCTTCAGAAAGTAGAAACATTTCATCTGCTATGATACTGCATTTCCTTCACAGGATCAAATATTGTACTAGCTCTTCTTTGAAAACATGTATTTTTAATATATTTATGTATGTGTACCTGTATGTGTATCCGTAACTGTGTGTCTGTGTGCATGTATGCCAAGTGTGTGAGAGTGCCATGGAAATCAGAGGAAAGTGTCTGAGGATAAATGATTAAGGAATATTCACTCTCCAATATGTTCTATGGAGGTGATTAACTCTGGAACCGAGCTGCCATGCTGTTCAGACATGAAAGGCCACATATAGGTGGTCTTCATTTTAGCTGCCACACAAATAAACGAGTATGCCTGTACATAGCTGCATTTCCTAGCATTGAGTTTTCCCAGATGATACACTGTGGAGGTGAGGCTAGCTGTGCTCCCTCAGCCACATTTTAGATCTATGAACAAAATAGATGCCTTTATGTGAAGCCACTAAATTGTGGGTCAGTATGCTATACAGAAGTATCTACCTACTAGAGTCTATCTTAACTTCCTAGTATTGTGTGGTCTAAATAATGAAATGAATTCAAATACATACTGTAAAATGATACATAAATCCTAAGACTGTTATTGCTTTTGTTTTTATTGTTGTAATCGCTCTGTGGTCACTCTGAGAGATTAAACTTATTCTAATATCCACTGATCTCACTACTGATATGCAAACCAGGAGCATGTGTAACTCTAGGAAGATTATCAGAAACATAGAATCTGAAGTTGCACCCCATACTAGATTCAATTTATATTCCAA
>NW_008359442.1:4814115-4826010 GCF_000622305.1 Nannospalax galili | reverse complement strand
AAGAATAAAAAGTGAAGAAAAGTTAAACATTAAAGGAAGCATTATCAAATTGGAGAGAGAGAGAGAGAGAGAGAGAGAGAGAGAGATTGTTTGTTTGAGAAACACTAGTATCAGTCACTGAATAGAGCATGATTAATCAAATATGTAGACTGGCTGACGGGAATCTCTAGTTCCTGCCCAATGGATAGAAACCAAGTCCTGGTCTTCCACAGACAGAGGTGTTGATCTCGTTTGAGACCGCTTGTATTTTTCACTGGGAAATTCATGGGAAATGCAAACCTTCAAAAACTGTCTCTCCTTCAAGATGAGTGGAAGGCTGACAAAGGTGACCCAGCGTGATCTGACAGATGGTATATGTCAGATGGATGAGTGGAAAAGAACATAAAGAGCATTTCAAAGTCACTGATTGTAGTTTTAGCAAAAAGCTGGCTTTAAGGCAATTTTCCAGTGTCCAATAACTTCCTCAAGTTTTGAATCAAGGGTTCATCATTTCAGAATTTTTCAGGTGGTTGGCTCGCTGGATTATAACTATCTGAATGAGTAAAAGTGAACATCCCCTTCTGTACTTCTTCCTATGTAAAACTTCTGGCTAGAAAAATGATTACAAGCCATTATTAAGGGGCTCTGAACTCAGAGTCACTTCAGAGTCTCTTTAATCTAGTGTATCTTTCCCCAGATTTCCAGTCAGATTTTAATTTCTAACAGTTTGTCTTTTAAATATTGGGTTCATATACTTTGACTTGGAAAAAGTGAAAGAGCAAAGCCCTTCTCTTTATTCTGATATGCTAAGCACCATTAAATACTTCAGAATTATATCTAGGACTCTAATATATATGTGTATATGTATATCAGTCATATATATGCATATGTCTAGAGGGAGAAAAATATGCTAACCTATATGTTATGTATTTACTCATCTATTATTTATGTGTATTTGTTTGCCTAAGTGTACACCTATGCACAGGCATTGAGGACAGAAGAAAGTGTCAGGTGCCCACCTCGATCACTCTCCTCCTGTTCCTTTGATATAAGGTCTCTCCATAAACTTATATTTTCTCAGGCTGGATAGAAGCCAGCGAGTCCCAGTGACCCTCTGTTTTCACTCCTCTCAGAGCTATGCTAAGATAAGGATTTTCTGAGACTCCCTGCTTGACACGTGAAGGTCAAGGTCTGATCTCTGGTCCTCATGACTGGACGAAGAGCTCTTATCTCCTGGAACGTCTTTTTAGTACCCAACATGTTTTCTAGAAATAAACTTTAAAGCATGGCATGTTTAATAATCATAGTAAACCACAGCTGTTCACTATCTGAAGCATTGTGGTTGCTTCAGGAAATAACCCTTTTTAGCAGGCACATATTTTCTCCACTTCAGAAGTCGAAGGTGAAGCATAAAATGTTCATAGATTAATGCCAGTTGACATCAATAGTTAGCTCTTTCATGATTAAAGAAAAACTAATATCCTTTTCTATGTTCCCTAACTCCTTGTGAGGGTGCCCCTATTTTAAAAATAGCAGAATATTTCATTTATAAATTATACCTAAAAGCACATAGTTTATACCTAAAAGCACACAGTCTGGCACAGCACTACCATTTCTGATAAAATGTTCTTCAGCTATGGAAATGTTTTTTATCTTTACTGTCTTGTCAAGTAACTATTAGTTACATACTATTGGCGAACATTCGAAATACTGTTCTTATAACTAACGAACTGAATTTAGGATTTATTCAGTTTAACTAAAATTATTTAACTTTTTTTTCAAAAATAGGGATAGGAAAGGCTGAAAGCCAGGCCACGGAAATCCAATCTTACAACTATAATTACCAAATATCTTCTTACACAGGGTTCCTTTATTCCTACCATTAAAAAAGAAAGTGATAGAGTGACCACAGTGCAAGAAGTTAGGAGTATGGGAAGGAGGCTGGGCAGAGGCTTGGACTTGGCTACCCAATTTGAAAAATAAAGAAACTGGAACTGGTAAGTTCTCAAACGCCTTCTAATTATAAACTTGTATGATTTCCAGCAAGATCTCAGCCAGCTTTGCCGGGCCACTTTCCTACCACCTATTTCTTTCCCTTTGTCTTTCTTTTTTAAACATCATCTTGAAGTCCATCATACCTCACCAGTTCAAAACCAGCATTTCCTGTCTGCAATTTCATATTGGCTCTCATAAGCCAATGAAGGTCAATTTTCTTGTGGTTGTCATTTTCCACTTTAAAAGAGCCAGCTACCTGGATCAGCTGCTGAGCCGCGGCAAAGCAATTAATTCAAAGCATGACTTTGATTTTGCTATTCTCTTGTCCTTTCAGTCATGAATCACGGTTATTTGGACTTGGTACCTATGCTTTGCCTTAGGATGTTCTGATCTTTTTTTTTTACAATAGTTTTTCCACCACTACACTAAGAAATATGCCCTAGGCAGCTCTTGTGTTCCTTACTACACATTAAATGCAAAACGGAAGCAGTGTTATAAAATCCTCCATTTCCTTATAAGTTCTCTTTAATTCTTCATTCTTCAATTTTACTAGGCCTTATTTCATTTCATGTATGCTTCAAATATATGTGCAATATCTTCTCCTTCGAAAGAATTCAGACTGAATGACACATTTCTTTTCCTATCCCTAAGAATCCGTTTACATTTTTTTCTATTGACTCTCAGTTCATTTATTTCCCTATCAGTCTTTTTGGATTAAAAATAAAACAGCCATCCATCAGTTTCAATAAGATCATTTTCATTCTGTATACTTCTCTGTTAACATTCAGGTTGAAATCAACTTTAAAAATTTGCATCCTTTCCAGTTGGAGAATGTACTTGGGGATTCAAAGGGATGTTGAAAATGTTTCACTTTGTGTAAACAGATTTTCTACTAGATATCAGATTCAATGAAACACATTGAAGGCATCCGTTTTCTGAAAGTCAGTAACAATCTACTTCCTACAATTCTTCTTTTCTTAAGAATCTTTGTCTAAGACCTACAAATAGATAAGAAATATCCAAGGTCCCACTCTTACAACTTTGTCTACAATTAGGACAAGAATAAAGAGCTTCTAAGTTCAATCTGTTATTATGGTCTGAATGTTATTTCACCTCTAGCATATGTGTATTGAAACCTAATCCCCAAAGAGATAGCATTAAAAAGCAGACTTTGGGGGCCTTATTATGTCATGAGGGCTTATTCCTCATAAAAGGGATTAGTGAACCACTAAAAGGGGCATGAGGGAGTTATTTCCCTTTTCTACCCTGTGAGGAGACAGGGTAGGAACAGGAAGTGATTCTCAACAGACATCAATTCTGCCAGTGCCTTGGTGTTGGACTGCCCAGCCTTCAGACCCGTAAAAAATATATCTGCTATTTATAAACTACCCAGTGTATGGTATTCTGTTACAGCATCCTAAAGGATTAGACACTCAAAAAGTTTCCCAAAGTTCAAAATGGCCTTAATACAGTTGCAGTCTGGAGGACTCTAGGGTAACATAAGACGAGATTATAGATTTCTAGATCAAGGTAGGTTCACAAAGCCTCTTCAGAAAAAAAACAAACAAACAATACTTACTCAGACCCTGGGAAATTTTGAGCACAGCCTACAGCTGAGGAAAACACTATCCATGGGTCCAAAAGTTCTCAAGAGAGTTTGGGACAGCTTTGACCCAAGCTTCTAAATCTGCCAATAAGCTGTACATCAGCTTCCCATTCTTTCCTGAAGAGCTCTGCGCAAAGTTCTGGGAAGCTGAGAATCCGTGTGACCACGACATTAAGCTTGTGTAACCAACATCTCTGTTTGTGTGCCCTCCTACCTCATCCTCACAAGAATTCTAGCTATGTCAGGAATTTTCTCCATTCTCATTTATCCAGATAATTTCTTCCCCAATCACCTATCAGTGTTGGGCCCCTTACTCTTTCTGAATTATATTTTTGTAATTTTTAAAAAATTGTGTATTTCATACAGAGCATCTTAATCATCTTTATTCCCCTTCCTCACTGGCACCCTTCCATAGAGCCCCCTCACTGGAATTCATATGTTCTGTGTTAAGACCTATTATCAAGTTAGTGTCCCCAGATGTCCCTCAGTGCAAGCTCATCCACTGACCTCTAATCAGCCTATCTAGAGTTCATCCCTTTTAGATCAGCTCTTCCTCACCCAGCAGTACTCAGCTATGGATATTTCTTCAACTAAGATTGGGGCCTGTTGTCCATTTCCACAGTTCCGTGCTGGGGTTTTGTCTGCTTGAGTTTGCCTGGGTCTTGTGCATGCTGACACCATTGCTGTAAGTTCATATGCACAAGGTCCCAGGAGCCTGCAGGACTTTATTTCTATGGGCATGCATCTCCTCCCTAGTTCTTAAATTTTTCTGTCCTCTTTTCCACAATGGTCCCTGTGCCCTGAGTGGGTGGCGTTTAATATAAGAGTTCTGCCCAAGAACCCATACTATGCAGACTTATCCTCTATGCTTTGGCCATTGTTACACTGTGTTCCTCTGTGGTATGAGGGAGCTTCATTGGTAAGAACTGAAAGATGCATTAGTGCCCTCTTTATCCCTATGAGGTGTAGGTGTAGAGGTTGCATTGTCCATGTGTCACTTAGGGTTGGGCAATTCACAGACAATCTCTGTGTACAACAAGTTGTGGAACTCTGTAATAATCTCAGTCTGCTGCAAACAAAGTTCCTTTGGTGAGTGATGACTGGGATATTTGTCTATAAATGTAAGGATCCATATTTTGCACATAGTAAGAAATTACATTTATCTAGGGACCTTACAGCCTTGGGGTTTACTCTAAGGTCTATGACCTCCCCAATCATGTATACTTGACTATGCATATAGTCACACATAATGAGGTCCTGGCTTGAAGACAGTCATGGCTGGAGCAGGAATTATTTCTTTCTGAAACTTGTACTCTATTCAGACTTCTAATGGAATAGATGATGGTCTCTCAACTCAAGAGGGAAAACTGTTCATTTTGTATGTTCAAAGTTCGGTAGCAGACACACCCAGCATCTGTTTAACAGAATAGGTGGGCTAGCCAAGAAGACACACAGAATAAACCATCAAAACCAGTTTGAGACAGCTATGGATAAAGTTGTTATAAAATTCTGTGTAGGTATGTCTGCGAATAAATGCTCCCATTTGTTTTCACAGCTCAAAACAGTGGCAATACTCAATTGCCTCTCTTTCAATGTCATTCTAAAGGGAATATTCCTCTACTTATAGTGGTTTGAATTTTCAATTTATTAAATTTCATTTAACTAATGACAAATGCAAGCAAGACTTTTTTGATGTGAGTTGACTGTTCATTTATGTATTCTGTGAGGTATTTCTTCTACCTCTTCCCACTTTCCTGACACATATTTTTATTACTGAGTATGATCATCCTTATTTGACTTAGAAAATACGTTGACAGATGTGTCCTGCAAATGTATTCTCTTAGCACACTTCTTGCCTATTTTTTAATGATGATGCTCTTTGATAGATGTATATTTAATAAGAGATCTTGATAAATTCTGACTTATGCAGCTGATGGTGATTAACATATAAACCCACAACTGGACAATATGCAGAGAGCAAGAGGCTGCAGAGTGTTTAACCCTGAATAGAATATCTTTATCAAACTTCTACCTCTCAAGGGTCAGGGAACATTGTGTAAGAGTGGGTGGAAAGATTGCAACAACCTGAGATGTAGATGGCCACAAGAAAGCAGCTTTCCAGACATCTGGTCAGTTAGCAATGGTGACAGCATGTGCAACCTCAAACCAGATAAAATCCCAGCATAGACATAGGGAAGTGGGTAAGAAACTCCAACCCTACTTAGGAAGCTATTGACAACTAACGGCTGCTGGGAGAGAGTCAGTTTCTTTCGTGGATATGACTCTTAGTAGGTTAACCAGGCTCCAATGGATGGATCTACACTAAAGGATATTTAGGGGCACAAATCAAAGTCTATAGGTATATATATACATATATATATGGTACCATTAAATTATATTGTATGAAAATTGTAAAATCTTGTGCTAACTGAAACAGACAAAAAATATTGAAATTATGCATCCAGGTAATATTGTCTCTAGAGAGTTGGTCATGCATTTGAAGTGTGAGATGAAGAGAAATATCTGCCCAGTCCTCAACCTCCATGTCTTATAGGTTCTGGAACTCTTCTGTCAGAATCATCACTAGTGCACTAGACGCAATTATAAAGTATCACATTTTTCTGTAATTTTTATGTTGAATTGTATTTCATACAGAACATCATAATCATCCAAAAGAAAACATTGTGTTCCCTTTACAATTTCTCTAAAAACTTTTTTATAAAGTTATAGTCATATGATAAAATAAAAATATAACTTGTAACAATATTCCTTACTGTGGGATATGCTTCCTGCATCACAGAAGGAGCCTATTAAACACTGAATTTCCTTGTTTATAGTGGGAGGTAAAAGATGCAATATTCTGTCTTTTATTTTGGATAGGATATTCCAGCATGCTATGGAAACCTGGATCCTAAAAATATTCTTGATGTGACAGGTCAATCAAACTGCATGGTTTTACTCCTCTCTCCTCTGAAGGATCACATGCTTTATGGAGGCCTTTGAACTAATAACCTTCATTGTCTGTTTCATTAATAATCAATATAGTTAATGAATGTGTTATTCTGTAAGTTGCCCAAAGATCAAAGCCTTTCTGGTGTATATTATGAAAGGAGGTGATACGGTTATGGCTTTGGAAAAAAACCATGAATGTGTATTACTGCCATTCCATGTAATTGAAAATTGCTTGTGATTCTCTTTTCTGACAGAGAGAATGTGTATTCACCAAGTCAGAGCTAGTATGCCATATACTTTGTGTTAAGGCAAAATGCTTAACCAAAGACAATAATCGGGGCCGTGCTTGGACTGAATTTGTGGAAATCCGCTATCATTCTCCAAGTAGGTAAATTAAATGGAATTAAGATGACAATCACCATATCTGCATCCTTTAGAACTAGATAAATCGTATTCATTTCTAATATTCTTCAAAGATATTATTAATGTTCCCACACTTGAAAAGCTAACAGGATCCTCTAAGTGTACATCAGGCAGGTAATGTGTAAAAAGATCTGAGGAGACAATGCCATACAATGAAATGAACACAAAATTATCATGCTTATAATTCACAAAGATTGCTTGCCAGTTTGTGTGTATGTGTGTGTGCAAGTGTGTGTGTGTGTGTGTGTGTGTGTGTGTGTGTGTGTGTGTTGTAAGACTATGTGTCTGAGTGTCCAGGAGTGTGTGTGACATGTGTACATGCACAGAGGTCAACATTGGGTGTCTTCCTTTACCAATGTCCATCTATTTGTGTGGGGGGGTGGGGGGGTATGTGATTCTCTGTGCATGTATGTACGGCATATGCATACATGTGTGCACATTTGTGTGCATGTATGAGTGCAGAAATCAAGGTTGGCATCTTCCTTTATCACTCTCCACCTTATTTTTGTTTGGGTTTATTTCTTTATTTTGGTTTTTTATTTTGTTTTGTACATTTTGCTGGTATTTGGCATTGAAATTCAGGCCCCCTCTGTGCTAGGCAAGTGTTCTACCAGTGAACTATATTCACATGCTCCACCTTATTTTATTTTTTTGAGCCATGCCTCTCCCTGAACCCAGAGTTTGCCTTTTTGGCTAGATTAGATGGCCAGAAAGCCAAAGATCTGTTTGTCTCCACCTCTCCCAGCATTCCTGTCCCAAGACTGGGTATATAGGCACATGCCACCACCCCTGACTTTTGCATGGACACGAGCTCGTTCAGCAAGCCACTGTGCCATCTCCTCAGCCCTCACCAGTTTTTTTTTTTTTTTTTTTTTTCACTTTGTTAACTTTCTTGGCTTGGGAACAAAGGACAATAGGAGAAAGACTTCCACTTCACTTTTGTTAATATGATAGATTTTGCTCCACAAGAACCCTAAGAAAAGCCAGGCTAACTACTAACTACTAAATATGTCTATTTCTACTGTACAGAGAACAGAGAAATAACATTGGCTGGACTACTTGCATGACATAGCTCTCATTTACCTGCAGAGGACATGATCATGCTTTGGGTAGCCTTTGTGTTCAACAGTCTTTGAATTTTGCAGTATTTTTTACTCAGTAAGTGTCCAAAAATGTCTTTGAAAATAATACTAGCAAGATTCAAAATTATGTATACTTGCTGTACTGTTAACAAGCACGTCCTCCTGCAGGTCAGACCCTTTGTTTCCTTATGTCAAAACCTGGCTTGGGTATGTTGGAGAAGGTATCTCTTAGAAGAACCACTAGTAAATGTCTTAGTGATGTAGGGGCAGTTCTCACTAGAATATCAATCATGGCATCTCACAAACATTTAGTGTGGGGTACCACCTTTTCATTTCTTTTAACAATCATGGTAGCTGAGAGTTTCCCCATCTCCTGGAAGTCTATAAATTCTATACTCTAGGAATATGTTCCAAAGTGGCATAAATACCACGTGTTTAGAGAAGAGAAATTGAGTGAAGATCAATTTTACTATGCAATTTTTTTTCAAATGTTAAGAAATTACTGTAACCAAGAGCTTGTAGAATGTGTTTTAAACTTCCATTAAAAAATACACCGGACGTGGTGGTACACACCTTTAATCCCAGTACTCAGGAGGCAGAGGCAGGCGGATCTCTGTGAGTTCGAGGCCAGCCTGGTCTACATAGTGAGTTCCAGGACAGCTGGGGCTACAAGGAGACCCTGTCTCAATGAGAAAAAAAAATATGCCTTCCATTAAGAAGATTCATGTATATAATGCCTTGAGATGTCTGGGTTTTGAGATTTTTGTGACATCCTCCAATCATTGGCTTGATTATAAGGAAAAAGATGACCCAATTTCTTATTATTAGTTATTTTCTATCGCTGTGATAAAAACACTGACCTAAAACAACTTGGGGAGGAAAGTGTTTTTTTTTTTTTACATTTCCCAGAGGTCACAGAGGGAAGTCAAAGCAGGAACTCAGGGTGGAAACCTGGAGCTCAGATCATGGAGGTATGCTATTTACTAGCTAGCTTCCCTGGCCCATGTTCAGTCTGCTTTCTTATACAATACAGGACCCCCTGCCCAGGGGTGGGTCCAGTCCACCCACACTGGACTGGACCCTCCCACATCACTCAACAATCAAGAAAATCTCCCCACAGATGTGGCCATAGGCCAATCGTAGATAGTTCTTCAATTTAGGATCCCTCTACTCAGGTATATCAAGCTGACAACCAAAGCTATCCAGCAAACCCAGAAAATTTCAACTTTAAAACAAACTTCCTCAACTAATTCCTTACAATCCCCTTTCTGGGTTTAGTTACCTCTAAAATGCACTGCTTGAAAAAAACTTCTGTTTAAGTCGGCTGCAAGAGCTCTTCTGATACTAAACACAGCTTCTCTTTCCAGAGATACCAATTGCAGATGAATACATTTGGTTGAAAGGCAAGAAAACAAAAATAAACAAACAAAATTCTCAGTGCAATTAATTTCTAAAATTGGAGGTGGTGAATTGAAAATCTGGCCATAGGAAATCTAAATTGTGACTATTTCTCCCCGTTGGCCTAGGGAATTCATGGTTCTCATGGGGTAGGATTTTGTAAGTGTAATGGGAGAATATAATCAAAATAGGTATAAATCTCAAAAATGCTGATGTGCTTCAGTTTGTCTAGTCCTGTTGTGGAAGCAGGCTGAATCCATGCATTCCATCCCTACTCCATGATCAAGATCTCCTTAACAACTGCCACAATTCCATCAATCTCAAATAAAGCTTCTTAGTTCTACGACAGTAAAGTGGTCAAAAAATTAAATGCCACCTTAAGTGTAGATATGTTAAAATTATTTAACGTTATTCTCAGTGGTAGAACCAGTTTGTAATGTTTGTTAGTAGTCAGTTCACCTCAATACATTGTTAGCAGTGTATCTACTGTGGAGATAAGAAAATTGAAGATCAGTGATAAATAAATAAATAAAAAATAAACAAACAAATAAAAAGTTGCCTAACACCATTAAGTTGATAAGCAGGGGATCTGTGATATAAACTGATTGTGTCTGATTCTTGACTCTTTAACTGTCATAGTCTACTGTAACTCAAGATGTGCCCCACATCTCATCACCATTAAATTAATAGCCTCTTATTGGATGATTTCAGTGTTTTGTTTTGTCTTCTTTTGTTTTAGTCTTTTTGAGACAGTGTCTCCCTGTGTCCTCGGCGGGCCTGGAAATCATCATGTAGATAGACCAGACTGGCCTAGAGATTACAGAGTTCTGCCCGCCTCTGCCTTCTGAGTGCTAGGATTAAAGGTGAGTACCACCATGCCTGGCTAATTTGAGGGGTTTTATATGAGAGTTAATGAGACATCTTTTTCTCACCAGCTTAAAATGTCACTCGCCATCCTGCTGACTAAGACTTATTAGAACTTTTTGAATGAAGGAAAAAATAGCAACAAATGAAAAAAATAATGCAAGATTCTCAAAAATGCTTAAGGAAAAAGAAATGAATACATTGATTCACTACCAATCAGTGAGTTCATTCACTGATGTCACATTTGTGACTTTTTTTGCTGAGTGAGAAGAGCCCCTCATGAGCTGAAGTATTAGAACACTTAGTCAGTTGATAGCAGTGTTTGGGGACGCTGAACCTTTGGGAGGTATGGCCTTGCTCGTGGAAGTTGGGAGCTGGCTCTGACAGTTCATAGCCCAGTCCCACTTGCAGCTTCCTGTGCCTGCTTGAAGATCTGAGCTGGCTCACCTTTCTGCTCAGGTTCCCTCTCTTCCTTGCCTCTTGCCATGATGGACTGTCAGCCCTCTAGATCAGTAAGCCCAATACTGGCAAAATGAAGCCTAATGTCAGGCAGGGCGCCAGTCAGCTTTCTTGATTCAGCTGTCACATGATAAACGTGTTCTTTGTGTGGTGCCACACATTTTACATTTTTGTACTTTGTTGATGACTTTTTTCGCTTTAAAATGTCCCCTTCGTGTAACATGAAGTGCCAGTGTCAGATAAGTCTCATTCAAATGTAGGTTAGAGTGATGTGGATTATAGGTTTAATGTATGTATTTCTCAATGGATGTGTGGGCTGTGATCAGAAGCTCACAGGAAACTAGCTTTATATTTTCCTTCAGAGCACTGGTTCAGAACCTAGTAATATAAAATTTGTGGAGAATTTAGGTAAAGGAATATTATAAATAATGGAAATTGGCTGCATGTGTTCATGTTAGTGCTCATCACTGAGGATTATGAGAAAAAGGATACATCTACATGCAGAGCATGCAATGAGGAATCCACTGTTTCCTGATGTTTAATTTGTGACATCATTTAGGTCTCAGTCCTCCCTTTTCTCCTTGTGCTCCTGTCTGACAACTTGCTGACAAATCCTTCCTGATCCCCTTTTGGGCACCTGTGGGATTAAATCACATGATCACAGTGAAAACACAGCCCAGCCTCCTTCCTGGTTTCCAAGTCATTTCAGACCTTCTCAAAAGGCCAGCCTTGCTCTCCACAGGATGGAAAATGATGTACGTAATAAAGTCTTCTTATTCTCCTGCTATGTGGCAGATGCCATCAGTCTTACTGCTGATACAAAATTTAGAGGTAGGGTGTCTGCTTGTGCTGGTGATACTAAGATATTAATAGATATTAATTTTTCCATTTTGATGCTCTTATACAATCAGACCTGATATACTGTACCTGAAATCCCAGGATTTGAGAGGCAAAAGTAAGCGTATCACTGTAAGATAGACAGCCTATTTCACACAGCAAGTTCCAGGCCAGCCAGAATTACTTAGAAAGACTTGGTCTTGATATTAAATAAATAAATATTTTAAGCTTATGTAGTGTATGCTACTTTATATAGCAGAAATATCCTATTTTTATGAATAAGGTACATATAAAAGACAC
>NW_008359442.1:4796049-4813630 GCF_000622305.1 Nannospalax galili | reverse complement strand
TAAATAAATAAATATTTTAAGACCTTATGTAGTATGCTACTTTATATAGCAGAAATATCCTATTTTTATGAATAAGGTACATATAAAAGTCACATTTCAGAGTAGGACTGAAGAAAGAGGAATGGTGTGCAGTGCATGTAGTTCTGACCTCACAACATGCCATGGGGATTAATAGATAGACTCAAATTTAGACAACATGGTAGTGAAACATTCATGTAACATTAAGATGGTTGCATGCATTTTACTTCTGTCTTCATTTACTGTATTACGTTTCCTCCCTCTAACTTCTTTTCTTTTCTCTGTCATGAAGGCAGTTGGAATTTATAGCCATTTTGCAAGTTCTCAACAACACGTATTTATCAGCAAGAAAATCTGGCAGATTTCCAATGTGCTTTCATCAAGCCAGGAAACATTCAAACCCGGAGCATGAAGAAACTAAGCCTGTCTTTGTAGGACTCTTCAAGTAACATATTGAAACTTAGCCCTAGGCATGGATTTGACTTGGGATAAAAACATATACACAGATACACAGAGCTATGAGCCATCTTAAAATACTTTCCATTTTATAGGTCAATCCTTTTGGTCTCTTCAGACTCTCAAGTCAAGTTTAACATTTACAACTCACATGCAATAGAACAGGTGCCAAAATCCAAACTGTGTGTCAGTTCCTCTGTATCACCCAGAAGAATTGCTGTACAGCTCCTATTTTCATCAAAAAGACTGGCATATGCCATTGAGGAGGACAATTATAGTATCACGTCTCCTGATGCATAATTTAAAACACAGGAATTAAGAATATCATTGTCATTTTTTTAGTAAGAAAGGTTGTTCAAACTGGGTAATATTGCTCACAATAGGAGTATGATGGGGTTCTAATGACGTCCTCTACAGCATGGTTTGCTTTCTGGCTAGGAGCATGATATTTCTTTGAGCATTCATTTTGCATATGTTATTCAACTTGCATTCTGAACAAACATATTAGTGCTAAATTGTCACAACACTGACCTACTTGATTGAGCTTGGACAGGAGGGCTGGGCTTTGTTTTTCCCTTTCATATTTTTCATATTGATGTAATTTAAAGGCATATTGCTCCTTGAAGTTGGAGTAAAATGCTACTTCTTTTGGAAGTATGTTGAATAAAACAGTTATAGATTTCAGGTTTGGCAAAAGTTGAGTAATAGAGGGATTATTTTTCCTCTTTTAAATAATAAGATGTGGAAATTATAAACAATTACATATTTTATACAATTTTAACTTTATCTAAATCATCCATAATAGTTACACTTTTTGTAATTTTAAAATTATAGATCAAATGTTGTAGTGATTTCCAAATGTTATCATCCCAAAGCCACCCCCTTTTATCTATTTTCTCAGCATCCCAAAATTGCTATTCAAATTTCTGCTTATAGATGTTTCAGGTAACATTAAATTCCTATGTAATAGCATAATTAATAATTTCATTCTCTTTGCTAGTGATTCACATGCCAAGAAAAGCAAAATAGTTACAATTTTTGTATGTCATATTCTAATGGTGTCTTGAACTTTTTTCTAAAGTTTTTATTGAATTTTTTGTATTTTATAAAGAATATCTAAATCAATCTTAATCATCTTTATACTCTCTTCCCCATTGACACTCTCCCATAACCCCCCACTGGAATTCATACACTCTATCATTTGTGTTAAGGACTAACATGTCAAGTTAGTGTCTCCGGATGCCCCTCAGTGAAAGTTCATCCACTGGGGTCTAGGCAGTCTATCTAAAGTCCCTTCTATAAGAAGATCAGCTCTTCCTCACCTAGCAGTAATCAGCTGCCAATAATTCTTCAGTTAAGATTGGGGCTTGTTGTCCGTTTCCACAGCTCTGTGCTGGGGTTTTGTCTGCTTGAGTTTGCGTAGGTCTTGTACATGCTGACATCATTGCTGTAGGTTCATATGAGCAAGGTCTCGGGAGCTTGTAGGACTCTATTTCTGTATGATCATTCACCTCCTCCCTGGCTTTACACTATTTCTGCCCCCTCTTCTGCAATGGTCCCTGAGCCCTGGATGAGTGGAGTTTAATATAAGTCCTGTCCAAGAATCCACACTCTGCAGATTCTTACTCTTCATGCTTTGGCCGCTTGTGACCTCTTGTGTTTGTGGCCCTCTGTTGGATGCGGGAGCTTCACTGATGAGAATTAAGAGATGCGTTAGTGTCCTCTTTGCCCCTTGTTCTATGTTCCACGAGTCTTACATGTAGAATTTGTATTGTAGATGTGCCACTTGCACTTGGGCAATTCACAGACAATGTCTGCATGTGACCAGTGTGGCACACTGTAATAGTCTCAGTCTGTTACAAAAGAAACTTCTTCAATGAGTGGTGACTTAGATACTTGTCTGTAAACATAAGGATCCATGTTTTGCACATATTAAGAAATTACATTTGTCTAGGGATGTGACAGCCTTGGGGTTTTCTCTAAGGTCTAAGACTTCTCAAATCATGCATATTTGGCTGTGTTTACAGAACCACAGGTGAGTTTTCTCCCATTGAGTGAGATTTAAGTTCAATTGGGTAGCTGTTGATTACCTCCAAGATAAAAGTGCCACTACTGTACCAATGTCATTTACTGTGCCAGTCTTTGATGTCGTTATTAGGCCTTGAAGATGAGGTTGGACCATTGATTGTTGTTTTACCTTAGCAGCCTATGCAGTGCTCTCCAAGACTATGAGAAACAGCCTTTAGAAGAGATGGCATCCAGATCAGTTCAAGCTCCATTGCTCCAAATCCCATGTCCAAATTATGTCCTGTCTTCAGCAATAGGGTCTTACCTTCAAGTTCTGGGAGGCAACCAAGGGCTGTGACGATAGCCTGAGTAATTTTGGGAGTCTCTTGGACTACTCTGGTCAACTATTCCAAAGGAAGATTTCTCCTGTCTGGCACTGTTTCTTGTTTTGTAATCTTCAGCTATATACATGGACTCATGTAGAGACACTGTATGCATAATTTGTCAATAGGTTTTTGGGACAAATATGATTCCCTCTGGCTTTTTACACTAGTGAGGCATTATTTCTCTGTCCTCTCTTTCTATCTACCCCTCTTTATATATCCTCCCCCTTTAAAGTATCCCTGTTTTCCCCATTTCTCCCTTGATGATTCCAGTCTCCTATAGTCCCACCTCTCTTGAGTTCCTTATTCCCCTTTACCCGCATAGTTTCCAGTATAACCCTCCTTCTCCTTCTCATTTAAATATCCCCATTTTACCCATTTTTCCCTTGGTAACACTTGTCTCCTACCATTCTTCTCTTCCACAGTCCTTCTTTCCCTTTACCGCGATGGTTCCTTTCCAGTATTCTGGTTCCCACAGTTACAACAGGATATATACTCACATAAAAGGATTTGGTGCTAGGATCCACAAATGAGGGAGAATATACATTGTTTATTTTTCTGAGTCTGTGTTACTTCACTTAGTGTAACAGTTCCTAGATCCATCCATTTACCTGCAAATTTCATTCTTTCATCTTTCTTTACCACTGAGTAGAACTACATAGTGTAGCTATACCACATTTTCATTATCCGCTAGTCAGTTTAGGGACACTTATGTTGCTTCCCTCTTTTAGCTACTGTGAAAAGAGCAACACCAAACATGGTTGTACAAGTGTCTCTGCAATAGGATGAGTTCTTTGGTATATGCCAAAGAGTGGTATACCCAGGTCAAATGGTAAGTTCATTTTTAGTTTCTTCAGAGTTCTCCATACTGATTTCCACAGGGGTTGCACAAATTTGCAATCCACCAGCAGTGAATGAGCATTCCCCTTTTCCCACATCCTCTCCAGCATTTGGTATCATTTGTTATTTTGGTTCTGAAACATTTTAATTGCTTTTCAGGGGGAATGAAGAAGAAATGGTCTCTTCCAACTTTTCCCATTGCTGTGAGACAATGAAAGCCATGGAAAGGTGTATGTGTTTTATGATGAGATGGGACAGTCTGAAGACACAGCGAGCTCCAGGAAGGCCACACAGCATTAAGCTGGGAAAACCTGAACCACCGATTGTTCTTTGAGTTTCTATTTCATGCTTCTTTGACTGGAAATTCTAAAATGACAATTTTCATTTTAGTTCAAAATTTTTAATACGAATTCTATTTATTTTTTGATGTGGCATCCTAAATAATATGTAGGCTATTAACATAACTACAATATTTCTATGTAATGCAAAAACTCAAAGTCAGATTTCTATGGCTCTAGACCCTTCATTCTTGATACCTCATGTGGGCATGAAATAGCTGATTATTGTAAAATAGTTCAAACATCTATCTTAATTTCTTCAACAACATGAAAAGCAGCATTCTGTAAAAGATAAATAAGAAGAAGGACACTAGAAGTTTGGTTGTGGGGTTATTATGTAAAAGTATTTTTCTGCTCAGCATTTCTTATGCACAATGAGGTTACTAGAACTATAGTCATTAACTGTAAAGAGGCTTTAAAGATTTTCACTTAGCACTAACTTCCACTTTCAAACTGTAGCTCCTCAGAACTTCTGTATACCCATCTCTTGTTCTCAATTACAAGTTGTATAGAATTCTGTTTAAGTATAATCTTAGCATCAACAGATGCATTACCATTGTTACCATTACTTTTCTATATACTCTCACCTTTTTTGTCCTTTTTATAATTTTAAAATTATTTTCATTTTATTTTATGTTTGCATGAGTTTATTTCCTGCATGTATGTAAGTGTTCCTTTGTCATGCAATGCCCATGGAGGTAAGAAGAGGGCATGGGATCCATCCCCTGGACCTGGAATATGGACAGGAGTTATGGATGGTGGTTAGCTGCCATGTGTGTGCTGTAGACTGAACAGGGATCCTCTGAAAGAGTAGCCAGTGCTCTTAACTGCTGAGCCAACTCTCCAACCCCCTTTCATGCCTTTTTGAGAGAGAGTGTCCCTGTGGCCCAGATGATCTGAAACTCGGTAGGAAGACCAGCCTGGCCTCCAGCTCACAGATTGGTCTGCTACCTGAGTGCTGGGATTAAATGTCTGTGTCCCACGCCTGCCTCCTCTCATGGTTTGCATTCGTGGGTAAGTCCAGTGAGAAACCTAAAGCCTCCTGGGAAAACTCCTCTGGCATCTGTGACTCACTGTATATACAATTTAATTCATACGAAAAGCATTTTCTCCTTAAAAGAAACATTAGTGGGGCTGGAGAGATGGCTCAGCGGTTAAGCGCACTGACTGCTCTTGCAGAGGACCTAGGTTCAATTCCCAGCACCCCCACATGACTGCTGCAAACCGTCCTTAACTCCAGTTCCAGGGGAATCCGGTGCCGGCTTCTGACTTCAGTGGCATTGCACGACATGGGTGCACTCACATACATGCAGGCAATACACTCATATACATAAAACAAAAGTAATAATAAAATATTTTAAAGAGGCATTAGCATCATATACTGGTCTTCAACCCTCATCTATAGCTTCCTTTCCTTTTTAAAAATATTTTATTTATTATTTTTATTTTTTGTGTATAGGTGTATTGCCTGGATGCAGGTAAGTGCACCCGTGTGGTTTGATGCGGCGGAGAACAGAAGAAGGTTTCGGATTCCCCTGGAACTAAAGCTAAGAACAATTTTTAGCTGCCATTTGGGTGCTGGGAATTGAACCCCAGTCCTCTACAGGAGCAATCAGTGCTCTTAATCAGCTGAGCCATTTCCCCAGCCCACCTTTCCTTTTCAACACATAGTTGGCACCTCCTCTCACCCCAAAGCCCTCCTCCAGGCTAGGTTGCTGCATATTTCTGTCTCACAAATCACTTTCTCCTTAGTCTTGACTGGTAATGCCTCTGGTCCTGCAGTTTCATACCATAGTATGGTGTAGCTTCATCTATAAGAGATTTTCTTTGTTCTCTTAGTATCTTAACATTCTGTAAGCACAGTTAAGCAAATACTATTTAATATGCCTTGGTTGTTTATTTCTCTCACATTGTTGGTATTTGATAAATATTTGATGAGCGGTGTACATATCAGAATATATATATATATCTCATAAAAAATCAATGTAAATATGTAAATAATATATAATACATGTCAATAACTATTGTTCTGTGTGCTTGAACTCTGTTAATAATTAATTCAAACATAACTTGTATCGAATGGGTAATTTACTTTACTATGCCCATTTTTTAGAAAAAGAGGTAATGGTGAAGTAATATATCAAAAATCTCCCATCTATGAGTTGATGGGGTCAGAATCTAAGTGCAGATGAGCTGAGATCACAGTACTGGACTTGACTCTTGTGAGTTTCCATCAGCTACCATGTAAGTTGAGCGCACTCACCACTGAGAGTACACAGTTTTTCCCCTCTTAGAATCCAGTTCATTGAATAAGGAAACTTCATCTTAAAATCACTCATAATTATTGATCATTGTCAGAGAGATGATAGCCTGCTACCAAATTGCACCCCCCCCTTCCTGAATTTAGACTTGTAGTTATATAAAGAGAGATTACATTCCTTGGGCCCTCTTGGAACTAAACACAGCCTTGGAACTAAGCACTTGCTCTCATCAGTGTGTTGTGAGAAAAAAAGGCTATTTTTGAAGCAAAACAGTTTTCAAGATTGTCGAAATGAGTCTTTCAGTAAATAATGCAAGCATGTAACAGATGCCAGAAATGATATGTTTTTGATCAAATGGTTCAAACTACATAATGGAGGAAGGTAGTTCTATGTTTGCAAAATTTATGACTTGGAGAAATTGTTTGGCCATGGGGACAGAATGCTGTAACTTGAATGTAAAATATCCCTCTAGACTCTTGCATGTGAAATCCTGGTTCTCAGTAGATGCTGCTTTTGTGGAAGGTTATAGAAACTTTAGAATTGGAGGAAGTAGGTTACTAGAGGTGGTTGTAGAGTATCTGGATGAAATGGGTCACTAGAGGTACTTGTGGAGTTCTTGAGTTTGTAATAGCTCTGCCCTGCTTTCTGACTTAAGACCATGTGACTGGCTGCCTGTGCTCCTGCTTCCGTGCATTTCTTATCATAATGGATTATTTCCCCTTATTAAGCTTTAGCCTAAATAAACTCTCCTTCCTTAAGTTGCATCTTATCAGGTATTTAAACAAAAAAAGTAGCTAATTCAACTATGTGCAATTAGAGAGGATTTTAGTCCCAAGCTATATGTTACTGCAATATAGAATTCATAACATGCATTTTGCTTTTTACCTAACCATTAAAGCTCACAGTATTTCTTTTCCAATACTCTGAACAAGAGAACTTCCTAGCAGAAATCTATCCTTTAACTTCTTCCTAGCTAGCCTTGTCCTGAATGGTTTTGGTACAGTCAGTCATGAGTGGTGATTCATATTGACATATCTTTTTGCCCAACTAACAAGTTTTCCTTCTCTGTGGAGATAATAAACAGTTGATCCTTCTATATGTTCTATTCTTTTTGTAACCATGAAGGGAAGGCCAAAACCATTGTAGGAACAGTTGATCCTTCTATATGTTCTATTCTTTTTGTAACCATGAAGGGAAGGGAAGGCCAAAACCATTGTAGTCAGGAAGGGATCAGCTCCAAAGATATCTTACCTCTCAATAACTTGCATTGGATGTTGGAGAGGAATAGGGCCAAATAATCTTCTGAGCATGACAGGATTCCAGCAGTTGTGACTGTCTGTACAAGACCTGCACAACATAAAGCCAGTCAACATTCCAGCAAGTAGGGGTAAGGGGTAATCACCCAGCCCTAGCTGTGATGCTATATATAGTTGATGTCTTCTGGGAGGCAGAAAATCAGTTTCCTTTAAAAATATGACCACTGGTAGGTCAACCATGCTCCAGTGGATAGTCCCATGCCCATGAGTATATGGGTATCACAAACTGGACTCAGTGAGTTACAAAAATATTAAAGGAAGACATGAATTCTTGCAGGTGTGTGGGTGAGGTAGGTCTTAGATCTGAGAGGAGGTGGAGGAATGGAGATGAATATGATCAAAATGCATTGTATGCATGTATAAAATTCTCAAAGAATTACTAAAACATATATATATATATTTGAAATTTTCCTTTATTCTTTGACAATTTCATACAGGTTTATAATGCAATTTTATGAATATAATATATTTTCACTACCCAGGACCTTTTCTTATCCCCCTCCCACTCCTTCTGGACCCCTTCTTCTCTGAGCAAGTCCCCCACTTACTTCCCCCACTTACTTTTGTACCTTTTGTTATGACCCACTTGAATTTAATAGGGTTCCTTGCATGAACATAGAAACATGGATGTGAGGTTATCTACTGAAGCATAAACTTCTTACCAATGCCTGTACAACTGGAAAAACCTCTCTCCCCAGCAGCCCTTAGTTGCCAATGGCAGTTCTTAAGCCTTTCCCCGTCCGTGGTGAGTTATTGATGAATATTCGTGCGGGTAACCTCATCTGCTGAGAATTCATGAGTGCCCCAGCCATGTCATGTCCAGAGACAGCACTCCTCATCCTTTAACTTCTTCATTTTTCTCTCTCCTCTTCCATGATGTTCCCTGAACCTTAGGTAACTAGGGGCAAAGGTCCTAATTCAGGCTGAGTAGTCAACCATCACTTACTTTTAGCACTTTGACCATTTATGACTCTACATTGACTGTTGTCCACTACAAGTAGAAGCTTTTGTGACTAAGACTGAAAGCAGCATAAATCTATGGGTATAAACAAAAATATCTACACATGGATTTGTCAGCATGTCTGTTTAGGTACTCTGCTAAGGCCAATTACCTCCCAACAGTAGGCTTCTGACCAAGCTTACATTATTAGACATGAATTCCCTCCTGTGGAGAAGTTCTCAGTCCAATCAGAAAGAATTTGGTTACCCCCATATCAGTAACTATTTATATGAAAAGAGACATACAGGCATGGTACAGTGTATTGGATTTTCTGATTTACAGCTGTAATATTCCTAGCTATATAAACTGCCATTAATATATTATTTTTCAACATCTTCTACACCAATATATACTAACATTACATTAAAATATTTTTCAGTTGTTATAACATTCTAAATGAATATTTGATACTTAGAAATTTTGCTTATATTTGCCACAATATTAGACATTTATTTTCGGCAGCATTTCTTTGTAGATTTTTAAGTACAAAGGGTTTTACCTGTTATTTATATCTTGTTATCTTATTAAAGTTTATGCTCTAGTGGAGATTTTATGTGTAACTGAAAGGTAGTGAAGAGCAATTGAGTGAGGAAATCTGTGAGGTAGGAAATACCCCAAGAATGCTTTAATATTTATTATTCAAACTATTGAATCAGGCAATTAACAAAATGTAAAAAATGACGTTTTTCCTGTCTTTTAGCTTCATTTGCTGTGCAGTCTTAGAGGTCCCTTTACTTTTCTAATTTGGCTTCCTCGTCTGTACAGTTTTAGTGAATACAGTATGCACCTTATTGATTGTGTGAGGTCCAAGTGCCACATGGAGAGTAATGATGCTGAAAACTTTCCATGAATGGAAAATAACTGTCCTAATTATTGTCATCATCTACTAATGACAATAACCCTGAATATCAAGTGTCTTTGGTAATACGTTATATGAATCCTCAGAGTGATTTAGGAGGGTGACTGTATTTTCTAATTTATTTTGCACAGAAATCATATAGCAACTAGAATTAGTTATCAGATGCATTAATTTACCTTACAGTCTTTTATTTTTAAAACTGCCTTTTGACTTTAATAAAACAGAAAAAAAAAAGTCATATATATTTATGGTCTGAGCTGGTAAAAGTGTAGATGCTGAGCCACTTTCTATTGTGCTCAGCCATTTTAAATTTTATGGTAAAAAATGCTACAGAATAAAATTCCAGTGTAAGTAAGTTGGCAACTTTCAAATGAAATCAGGATCTGCAGGGAATATTTGTCCTTTATATAAACTACTTTTAATTCCATGCTTTATCCTGTTAGGTTAAGGGTTATTCTAACCTCAGTGGAGCATGAGAAAATTTAGATGACCCTACAGTCTCTTTCAAAGTATCCATTTCTGCTTTTAAAATAAAAATTTGTCCTTCAAGTGTATAGGATATCAGGTTAATCCTTTACAAAGTATCTCGAACAATTAGGAATTGACTACAAATTCATTTAACCTTTGTCTCTCTAGTAGTTTATTTCAGTTTCAGGAGGATTTTTAAATGCTTGGTCTTCCAAATCAGGTCGTTTCCCAACTTCAAAATTTGTATGAAGCAACTCTTCTGTTGTATTCAGTTACCAAATGGAATCTAGGAATAAGCTCATATTAATTTAATTTTTAGATAATGTAAGAGACTAAGTATTTAAAAGTTCTGCTGTAATACCAGACACCTTCACCAACATCATCTTGTAATGGGTAGACTGCCCTTTATTCTTAGTGTTAATGCCCTCAAACATTAGCAAAACATGAGAAAAGATATCTATGAATTCAATTTCTTCTAAACTCAAAATTCTAAACAGTTTTTATGTTTATCACTGCCTTGTCTGATAACACAAAACATACAAAGAAATTTTGAAGTTCTTAAGAAAAAAAATTCCCCATGGAAAGACTGATGGTTATGAATAATCAATTTACAGAAAAAAACGTGAAAAATACTGTTTTTTAATAATCAGGAAAAGCAAAGAAGGAATATAATATGTGTACAGCCATTGTACTGTGAGTACTTTAAACTTTTTCATGCCACTACATCTTGATGCTGTGGGCCAGACTCACATATCTCTAAGAGAAAGACATACTGGCTTAGTTCCTGTAAGGTCAGAGAAGCGAGAAGGAATGACAGACAAGTACCAAGTACAGAATAGGACAGCACAGACCTTTGTGGCAGAACCTGAAGAGGAGTGTCTGGGTGAAAAACAGAACACACCATCTTCTTGTAAGTTGGGATATTTATAGGGCAGAGGGTAGTCACCATAAAGGAGAAGTTGAAAGGTTTCCTTTTTGGCCTGAGATTGGCCTTTGCTAAGAGTGAATAAAGAGCAGTGGCTAGTGAATAAAATGTCAGTAGAAGAGCCTCTTGGGACCAGTCACTATCAGGGCATCTACACAAGGCAGTGGCAAGAATCTAGGAGATCTTGTCTAGAATTCTGATTACTGTGATTTCAGAAAATTGCCAGCATTTAACTGAAATGGAAGAATGTCTCAAAGTGGCATGACCGTGGCTAAAGGCTAGTGTGAAGGTCAGTTTGGAAACATTTTTCCAAATGTTAAACTGCATACTGGACAGCACCTAGAAACACCAGTTTATCATGGTGTATTAGCTATTTTTCTGTTACTGGAATAGAGACACTGACCCAAAGCAACTTATAGGAGGAGGAATTTATTTGAGCTTATGATTTCTGGGGAATTACAGTCCATCTTGGTGGGGAGCCATGTAGCAGAGGTGGCTGGAGGAGGAGTAGAAGCTAGGCTCTACATCTTTAAGCAGGCACAGGAAACTACAGCACAACTTGAGATCTGGCAAGGCTTAAGAACTCTCTAAGTCCACCCTCAGTGACATGTTTCCTCCAGCATGGCCACACCTTCTAAGAACTCACAAAACAGCACCACTAACTGGAGACAAAATGTCCAAATACTTGGAGCTTATTGGGGATGTTCTCATTCAAAGTGTCAGATTCCATTCCCTGGCCCTCTTAGGCTCATGACCGTATAAAATGCAAAATGCATTTAGTTTAACTTTAAAAGTCCCCATAGCCTTTATCAGTCTCAATACTAATCAAAAGTCCACAGTCCAAAGTCTCTTCTGAGATTCAGTGAAATCACTTAACTGTAAGTCCCTGTAAAATCAAAAGACAAATTACATACTCCCAACATACAGTGGAACCAAATACACATTACCATTCTAAAAGAGAGGAATAGAAGCATAGTGAGAAAATACCGGACCAAAACAAGACTGAAAACCAGCAGGACAAACACCAAATCCAGTAGCTCCATGTCCTACTCCTGGGACTTTACTTCCAAAGGGCTTAGATGACTCAGCCTCTCCAGTTTTGTTGCATGCAACATACATCTTTCTCTTGGGCTAGTTCCACTCCCTGTATGCAGGTCTTCTTGGCAGATGCCTCAGCTCTGGCATCATGAATGTTTTCTTGAGGTCTCCATTGCCAATCAGGCTTCACCTTCACAGCTTCTTGCAATGGTCTATCAGGGCCTTCCTTACGCAGGCCTGACCTTGGTGGCTCTCTGAAACCTCAGAGGAAGAACTGATGACCCCTTCACTCTTGCATTTTTCATGCCTCTAAATCCAGCACCAGGTGAAGGACACTGCCAAGTTTGGCTGCAAGTTTGGGATGGACTCCAGCCTGCTTTATCCAATTTAGAAGCTTTTCTCTTCAGTGGCCCCTGCAGCATTTTCCTTTCACAAGTTGGAGGTTTAGGTGGGTATGATCTTGCCCTGGAGGCACTCTCTCCATTGTTTAAATGCAAATCTCTAGGCCTCTCTTTAATCACTTTAATCTCCTTATTAAAAGGATCTTCTCCTTCAACTCATGCCTTAGATTGAACATTTATCTTCCTAATGTTCTTTTTCAATCCAAACTGTACCTTCTGTATTTCTTTCTTCCCCATTTGCTCTTTTTCACTGTAGATCTGCATAATATTTACCATTAGTAGCCATGCCACTGTTTCTACATTAGGCTGTCTTGAAATTTTTTCTACCAGAGAAATTAGTCCACTGCTTTTCAGCTTAGCCTCAGGTAAGATTTTTGGCTGTGTGCAGACTCCAGCCAGACTCGTTGCCAAAATATCCCAGTTGCTGCTTAAGTCCTTATTTCCCTCTGGAACTATATTGTTGTTCTCAGCACTGCTTTCTTCCAAGCACCTACTAGAATGATCTGTTAAGCTCTGCTTACAGCAATCAACTGCTTTTCTAGCTCAAACTTCCAAAGTCTTCCACATTCTTCCAAAACCCCACATGGTCAGGTTGTTCACAGCCAACACCCCACTCTCGGTACCAATTACTGTATTAGTTACTTTTCTGTTGCTGTGATAGAAACACTGATCCAAAGAAACTTATAGAAGGAGAAATTTATTTGAGTTTAGGTTTCAGGGGAATTACAATCTGTCTTGGTGGGGAGGCATGGTGGCAGAGGTGGCTGGAGGAGGGGTGGAAGCTGGGCTCTACATCTTCAAGCAGGCTCAGGAAGAAAGAGCATGACTGGAGATCTGGCAAGGCTTAAGAATCTCTAAGCCCGCCCCTAGTGATGTATTGCCTCTAGCACAGCCAGGCCTTCTAAGACCTCCCAAAACAGCACCACCACCTAGGAACAAAATGTCCAAATACTTGGTTCCTATGAGGGACAGTCTCATTCAAACCATCACACATGGTATTAGTATAAAAATCCTTTTTTACTAATAAAAAGACATATGTAAAAGGTATTATAAGTAATAGAATACATTTAGGGAGGAAGATCCTAAGTATCCATGAATAGAATAGTCACATTAATAAGTGGTAGCCTAACTGTACTATGAACATAGGAAAGAATGATGTAGATTTCTATACAAATATCAACTTCCATTTTCGGTTCAACATACAGAACAAGATAAACAACATGATATTGATTGTACTTGTGTGCTCTTTGCTTGGGTAGACGTGTGTTACCAGTGTGCCAGTAAATACATTTCAAAAGATCTCAGAAATTTAAAGTCAAATTGACAGCTCTGAAGAAACAAGGAAAAGAAGATATTTGTGATAAAAGGGCCATTTTTACTGTGCTCATAACTTTTATGACTACAGTATGGGTAGATATTATCTGTGAGACATTGTGGGAAAGAGAATGTAATTATATGCTACCATAAATTTTGTTAATCAATCACATATTTATGGAATTATTTCTTCAATTTTACTTATTCTACTAATCTGTTTCTCTCTGTGTCATAATTATGGTAAACCTAGTACATAGATTTCCAACCTTTAGTTTTCTTTCAAAATTATGTATAATCTTTTACTTAATCAGCAGATAATAAATTTCTCCTTAATTATAAAGAAATGGAAATATTAAATTGGCACTACATATAAATACTTCCTCAGGAGACATGGAGAATATGCAGGCCTAGGTCTTTGGGGCTACTATGAGCTCCATGTTAGCTTCTCTTTTATATTTTGTGAAACATTTGATAAAATGTAAATTAAAAAATCTGGTCAGAGCCTAGCAAGGTGGCACATCTCTTTTGTCCCAGCACTCAGAGGCAGAGGCAAATCTCTCTGCAAATTCAAGCCCAACCTGGTCTACATACTGAGTTCCAAGCCAGCCTGGGTTACAGGAAGACTCATCTCAAAAAAAGACTGGTCAGAAATATCAAGTGATCAAGTGACCACTACTCTTTGCTAATTATATTGCTGTGTGTTGTGTGCATCTCTGTGTGTGTGCATGTGCATGTATGCATTTGAATGTGTTTTGGTATACATGTGGTAATGTGTGGCCATATGCTACCTTTTCTCAATCATAAGAGCCACTTTTACTTTTGATCTTATCAAAAATAGAGAGCAAAAGTTTCAGAACATAGTTGAGTGGTGGAGTGCTGGCCTAGTATCACAAGATCCTGGGTTTGATCCCTAGTACTGAGAGAAATGGGGAAGAAAGAAAAGCATGGCTTCTTCTTTTATCAAGTACATGTTTGTCAGAGGAGAATGTTGGCCTCTGAGGTCTACCAAACAGGGCCAGTGCTCTATTCTACAACCGATTGTGTGATTTACTCAATGTGTGCATCTCTCTCTCTCTCTCTCTCTTCCTCCCTCCCTCCCTCCCTCCCTTCCTCCTTCCCTCTCTTCCTCCTTTACTTCTCACACTTTCACCACACTCAAGTATTTTTCAATTCTGAGTAGTGGATCTCATAACTTATCAAATTTTTCCTAAACAACCAAAAATAATTTAATTTGCCACTTTGTAAAATACTCATTCGTAAAATAATGAAAACTATAATATACCACATTTGTGAAACATTTTAGAGCCTACAAAGGGCTTCTGAATTTGACTCTATGTATCTTTGCATTAGACTCAGGATGTGCTATCAAAACTATTTTATGTATGATAAACTGAGAATGGTTTTATATAAGTTAATTCAATGAGAAATTCAAACAATGAGTATATGGTAGGGAAAGAATCTGAAAAGTAAATCATTACAGCTCAATTGAAGTATATTTGATATGTAACAAACTGATAAGTTAACCTGCATAACTTGATATGAACCTACCTAGAATAGCTTCACACAAAAGATAATAAACATAGTCATCACCACAAAAGTTTCATGTCCCTTTTTAATCCCTTCTTCTGCCTCTTCATCAGAACCTGACATATTGCTCCCTCCTGTCATGCAATGAGTAATCTTACATCATTTTGCATGTATTTGCATAAACTATTTTTGCTCCAATTACAATTATTGTCATTATTGACTTACTAATTGGATCACATAAATAATACCATTGACAATTACTAAATACCAAAGAAATGTTGATGGTACTTATTAAATTTATTATTATAAGCAGAAGAAAATTAGTAGAAGTATCAGGCATAATTTTTCTTTGTCAAAAGCTGATTGTGTAGGGTGTCCTTCCTGAAGCAGGCTCCAGGAAAACTCACAGTGAGGCTCTGTTTCATCCTATAGGCTATACATGGATAAGTTATGATAACTATATTTAAAACTATGATAGCTGGGCAACTACAGCTTTAAATTACTGGACAGAGCTAATATCTCACATTGAACATCCAGGATATTTAACTCACAAATTTCTGAAAGAACAGGATATATTGATTATGTCTCAATAATTACAACAAAAGAAGCATGCATTTCCTCCCAAAGGCTTTAAGACACATTCATTTTCCACATAAATTCATCCAATATAATTTCTGTTTTCCCAAACTCCGTTTAGAGAGCCTCATGCTCAAAATGATTCAGATAATCCTAAAGCAAGACAATCTAGAAGATGTTTGGTTACCTGTTGTATTTATAATCAATTATTTTGCCTCTGTGCTCTAAATATATTCTATTGTTTATCAGACATATAGCAACATATAGGCCCTGCAAGTGTTTCTCTTCTATCAGCTGTCCAGCTGTTAACACTACTTGCAGGTGGAAGGGGAAAAGCATTACAAGGGACACAAGTTTTTCTTCTTCGTTCTGTATCAGGCCCTGGACATGTCTTCTTGACTTAGAGACCAAAGACTCCTTCCCAGAAGATTTTGGAGATGCTTAGAAGTGTGGAACATTCTTGTAATTGATGACTCTTGGGATACCTGTTTTTCTTAATTATTGAGATTTGTCGCTACTTTTTTTTATTTGGATCCTCCAGATTTTTTAAGTGTAAGCTCTCATAACTATAAACCTCCCTTTTATACCTGTATTTACTGTATTCCAAAGGTTCTGAAAATTTGTGCTTTCAATTTCATTTGATTCTAATAACTTTTAATTTCCAGCTTGATGGGATAGGGAGATGGTTCAGCAGGTAAGATCACTTGCTACTCTTGTAGTTTTCATTGCTAGCACTCACTTTGTGACTCATAACCATCTCTAACTTTTGTTCCAGAGGATCAAATGTCCCTTTATGTCCTCTGGAGACCAGGCGCACACGTAGCACAAATATATACATGCAAGCAAACATTAAAACCCATAAAAATGAACTAATTTCCTGCTTAAGTTTTTTTCAGTGACCCATTGGTCTTTCAATAGTGTATAATTCAATCTTCATGGATTTATACAGTTTATTTCTCTTGCTAATAATTTCTACTGTAACTATACTAAGAGTTCATGTGATACAAGAAATTTTGTACATTTTTGTACTTGATAGATTTATTTTATGGTATAAAATATTATTTACTTTAAAGAAAGCACCATGAGTTTTGAGAATGTATGTTCTGCATCTAATCTATGAAATATTCTGTAGATCTCTGTTAAGTCATTGATTTATGGGGAACATTAACTCTGAAATATCTCTGTTGATTATTTTAGCCTGCTGATCTATGTATTGATGACAGTGTAATATTGAAGTTACTCACTATTATAGCATTCAGATATTGGTCCTTTTATGACAAGTCAGTTTTTGAAACTGACTATTCCAATGTTTGGCACATGAACATTTGAACATTTATAACTGGCATATCATCTGATGGATTATTCCCTTTAATAAAAAATAGTTACCTTTCTTATCATTTCTGATTAATTTTAGATTAAAATTTATGTAATCAAATACGAACATAGCTACTTCTACTTAATTGGGGATTTTGTATCCTTGATATATTGACTTACATATATTCGCTGCATTTTCTGTCTTTGACAGTGAAGTATGCTTATTTTTATTTTTTTGTTTATTTACTTTGATTTTAGGTGTTTTAATGTTTTGCCTGCATATGGGTACACCCACATGTGCAATCCCTGCAGAGGCTAGAAGAGGGCATGAGATTCCCTGGTACTAGAGTTACTAACAGTTGTTGCAGTCATGTGGGTGTTGGGAACTAAACCCACAAGTGCACCCAGTGCTCTTAAGTGCTGAACACATCTCCCCACCCCAAGGTATGTTTCTGGAAGAAAACAAATACTAGGATCTTTGCCAGTGCCAGCTGGCCAAGACGGACAGTACCTGAAAGGGGGAGTGAGGATTGAAAGAAA
>NW_008359442.1:4784544-4795962 GCF_000622305.1 Nannospalax galili | reverse complement strand
AGAACTCAATTAGTTTCAACAGCTGTTTTTCCCACCTGTATCTGAGGGTCAAGGAGCTGTCAAAAACTTGTTTTGTGAGCTCCACCATATAAACACATTCCTCCCGATTTGGCAGATTAGGTACTGGTGTGCAAAACACAAACTCAGTAAACAAGCCTGCCACAGCTTATGTACATAATGGATTAATAGCTCCCGACAGATCTTGCTTTTAATCCAATCAGGGAGTGTCTTTAAATTGCATAATTAAAACCAGTTTCTTTTAAGATTATTATTGAGAGAGATTTGCTGATGCCTATAACTTTGTTGGCTGTTTTTTTCTGGTTGGTTGGATTATAATTTATTCTTTTCTTTCAGGTATGCTCATATTAAGAGTTTGCTGCTTCACTGAGTTGGTAGTTGATAGGTTCTTTTATAGTTTGAGTTTGTTTTCCTATTCTTCACACTGGATTTATTCTTTCTTTTTTCTCATCATGTAGACTGTGTTGCCCCTCCTCCACATATGAGATTATTTTAGGTTTCTTCTCAGGGTGAATTAAAGACTGCTTTAGCTGTGCTAGTCTTGTATCTGTTATTCATTATCTATGACTCTTCCCTGGTCAAATGCATTTGGATCTGATACTTTTTCCTTTCCTAGGTAACTTGATATAACCTTACAGTTAGCAGAACCTTATTATTGATACTTCTTTACTGTTTATAACTTTTGTAAATCACACAGATTATAATTAATTCAATCTCATTATAGTTAATAATTTTCATGTCACTTTCTGATGCAATTCAGATTCCATAAAATTCACCAGAGTCAATTGAAATACACAATATAATAGTTTAAATGTATTTACAAGTTTATGTAGCAGTCATCTCTAATTCCAGAAAACTTTAAGTCATCCAAAGTGGAACCTCCTGTCCATCAGTCTGTCACTCCCCATTGTTTCATGGCAGAACTAATACACCATCTGACTTTGTGGATTTCTGTCTCTAAGCCTATGTTGGATGACTTACATGAACCGAACCATACACAATCTTGTGTCAAGCTTCTTTCACATAGTTTACTGTGGGGGGGTTCGAACCAGTGACACCCACCCAATGATGACTGGGGATGAGTAAGCACACCATTCACCAGCCCTTGCCGCCCCCAGTACTAGGAACAATCAGGTGCAATGGGGAGTCTCGTCAAGCGGGAACTCATTTATTGCAGGTGTCACAGAGCTTATAAAGGCATTTGGAAATCCCCCTCCCCCCTGAGAGTTTATCTTAAGGATGGTCACGCGCTGATCATGCACTCCTCAGCAGTGGGGAAGTATCCTTCAGACTTTTAAAACAAGTCAGGCCACACCCCAGTAACTTCCTCTCAGACCTCTGCAAGGTGGGGCCTTTAGGTCCCCACAGTTTAGTATTTAAAAAAATCATTTACATTATAGCACATGTCATTATTTGATTTTTTTCTGAATCATGATGTGATCATACCACACTTTACTTGCTAATTTATATCAGATGACAGATATTTGGAGGGTATTCTACATTTTGGCAATCATAAATAAAACTGTTTCAAACATTCAGATGCAACTTTATATGTATTTTTATGCCTTTGGAAGAGAAAACTTGATGGAATATGTGGTAACTCTGTGAGTAATGTTTTAAGGAGTGGTCACCCTATTTCTTGTATCATTTTGTCTTCATGATACAGTACCTGGTTTTAATTTGTTGTGCTTTAGGTATAGCATCTAAGAAACTGTTCACTAAATCATGATAGCAAATACATTTGTTTTGTTTTTAAGAACACTCTAGTCTCTTATTTTATAGTTTTGCATCTTTATTTTTATTGTTATTTATCTAGGTATAATATTTTCAATAAAGATAATTTCCTTTATATTCTAAATGTAGCTCATTTCACTTATTGACAATTTTCCCTAAGTAAAACATCCAGGAAAATGTCAGAGAGAATTGGTTAAGAGCAAACATCCTTGTCTTGTTCCTGATCTCATAAAACAAGCTTTCTATTTTTCACACTGAATATGATGTTAAATATGGGATTCTCATAAGTCATTTTACCAGGATAAGCAAGTCCTATTATTTCTAGTTTGGTTGGTTTTATTTTTTTAGATACCTCAGTGTTGGAATATTCTAACATGTTTTCTCTTCTCTTGAGATTAATTTTCACTCTTTCCTTTCATTTCATATGAAGTCATAGCCAGCTTTCTATAGCTATAAAAATCTTAGAGAATAAGCTTATCAAGATGAAAGATTTAGGTTGGTTAATGCTGTCCGCAGTTCTCATCCATGCTCAACTGTACTGATTGATTTGGGCCTGTTGCAAGTCAACACATCATGCCCGAGGTATGCAGCAGAGAAAAAGCAGTTATCTTTTACCTGAAACATGAAAAGAGGAAAAAGAGGCATAGTATCTCACCATCAATGGCGTGTCTCAGTGAGCAGAAGACTTCCCACTAGTCCTCTGATGGCATCTGCACTCACATGCACATACCAACACACACACACACACACACACACACACACACACACATATAATTTAAAAGAATAAAAATAAATCTAAAAATAGAAAGCACTATTTTTATTGTAGTTATTTTTAAGATATTGCTTGTACATTGTTTTAAATTTCTAGAACATAGTTTTTTGTTGTTTTTTTTAAATCTTTTCAACGTACTTTAAATAGAGGAATAGAAGGTAGATAAGTCCAATGTCTGGCTTCCTTTTGATTGCTCAATATGTTTTCATGTTTTATTTATTAAATTAGAACTTTTTGTTTCCATACATGTATTATACTTTTTTTACTGAAATTATATTTGTGGATTTTATTTATATATTTATATTTGGATTATATTAATCAAAAAAGAACTGTAATTTTTTTCACGCCAAAAATATTTTTATTGAATTTTTGTGCATTTCGTACAATATATCTTGATCATATTTAGACCCCCTCCCCTATCTGTGCTCCCCACAGTCCCTTCAAAGCCAGATTTCATGTGTTCTGTCATGTGTTTTAAACCCTATTGAGTCAAGTCTGCATCACCAGATGTCCCTCAGTGTGAGTTCATCCGCAGGAGTCTGGTCACACCCTTAAAGACAAAATCTCCCTCAGTGATCAGTTGTCAGTAGCTCCTCGGTGAAGGTTGGACTTCTTACTCATTTCCTCAGTTCTGTTCAGGGGTTTTGTATGGTTTGAGTTTCCATAATTCTTCTGCATGCTGTCACCATTACTATAAGTTCGTAAGAACAAGTTCCCAGCCACTTAAAAATCTCATGTAAACTGCTAAGGGAAAAAAACAATCAATAGTCCAACCCAGCTGTAAAACCTAATAACCACAACAATGACTGGCACAGCAAACTATCTCTATTGGTGCAATAGTCACACTAAAATTTTAATAATATGATTGTACAATTCTAGAAATAAATTCTAAAGCAATCAGCATTTATTGATGCTTATTGTACTTGCCTGTATATTGAATTTTATGAACAGGCACCACAAAGTCTATCTTCCTTGTTATGTTTGTTCATTGAGTCTTTGCTTTGTTATTCATTGGTCAGCTGGTAATTAGACAACATTTTTCAGGATGCTTGAAGGTAGTACATGCCCTACTTTCTGCTAAAGGGCACCTGTGTTTGCAAAATGGTTTTAATGCTTAACCTGGAAGTTTATAGTTTTGAGTAGCTTTCACTACTTGCTTGAACAGAGTTGGCAGTTAATACTAAATTGAGATGTCAGGGCCGTTCCAGATCTTTCATGCATGTACCTATAACCCTACAGATGTGCTTTGCTTCTTAGGCTCCAAGAATATATTAGAACGTTCCTTTAATAAACACTCCCTGGTTTGTGTGAGCAATGTAGCTCATATTAAACTACCAGTTTCTGATTCCTGTGTGTGTTCTGGCTCTTGATTTGAATCTGACTAATACTTCTGTGATATACTCTGTTATGAAATGATTAAGTAAATCAAGTGCACCCACTTAGAAATATGAATAAGAAATATTGAAAATATTGAGTTCCTACATGCCTCAGCAATAGATTGTATCAAAAGGTCATGACATAAGAAGGCATGAAATAACCGCAGTAATTGTGTAAATTGAATATATGAAGGCTCAGAAGTTATGACAAGCTAAAATATTTTTGGAAAGTCATCTTTATCTTAAAGTACATTGAGTCTAACTGTGTTCCTTGAAATCAAGTCAATAAAGAACAAAGGCTAATTTCTGCTTAGCTTGCTATGCCCCAAAGGCCCAGCTGTTCTTCTTCCAGGAACTCTTCATTACCACTGACTCTGTGCGCTTTAGCTTGTTCCACTCTCATATAAGGAGAGTTCTGCCAAAACTGAATTAAGAATCATGAGCTTGAACTCAGAAATTAGTTCAAAAGCTGAAAAAATCATATATTTAAAATGTAAATTTTCTTTGCTTCAGTAGTAAAAATAAAAATAAGCCTATTTCTTATGACTGTTACAGTTTTAGTATGATGCTTCCTCACTGTAACACAGAATGCCTCTCACAACAGGAATGAAAGATTTATTTTGGCTCATGACTTTAGTCCATCATGAATGACTCCATTTGTTCTGCCTCAGGTAAGGAAGAGCTTCCTGTAGGGTAAGGGAACAAAGTTTTTTGATTCATAATGACTAGAAAGCAAAGTGAGCAGAGAGAACCTGGGAACAAGTATGATATTTAAACATACACTCCAGAGACTGATCTCCTCTAGTTAAGCCCAACCTTCTAAAACTTCCACGTCTTTCATATGCAGTACACCAGCTAGACGCCAGGCATTCAACACAAAAGCCACACTCTAGGTTCAAAAGACTTTATGTACAAAAGACACACTTTATGTTCAAATCATAACTATTGCTATAACAAAATATTGTTGGTTATGATTGTTACTATATGAACACACTTAAAATTCTCAACAATTGTTAGTAAAATAGCCCTTTTCCATCTTTATTTTTTCCATCTTCCCATAAAGACACAGATAAAGTTTATCTTCCACACAAAAATTTAAATAAGATTATATTCATGAAGTCTGATTAAACTATATTATTTAAGAAAAAATTAAATCAAATTGACTGAAGCAATCAATTCACTCAATAATATGTACTGAAGTGATTGGTGAATGACCTCTTGCTTATTATCACAACTTCAGCAATTTATATGTATTTTTTTGTGGTTTAGTATCTTTGATGACATTACTTTTGAAGTCAAATGATATGCTTGCTGCCTTAATTTTTTTCTTATTATTTATACCTTTAACTGTCATAGTATGGAGAAAAAGCAGGTACTCAATAACTGCTGTTTCATAAGATGACATTTCATAGAATAAAACTGTTTCATTAGAATAAATACCTTGGGTTTAGCATGAACCTAACTAAGCTTGTATCTTTTCAGGTACTTATTCTACACATGAGGTAATACATATTGCACTGTAGTGCAATTGAAATGTAGTGCAATTGTCTTTAAGTTTTCCTACAGTACCTCCTTCTGAAATTCGGACGTTAATTTTCATTCAGTGTCAGAAGAGCCCTCTCTAAACACAAACCAACCTTTAAGCTAAGGATAAGTGTACGTTGAGTTACACACAGAAATATATCTCTCTACATCAAAAATGGTTGCCTTTCTGTGGATTCACTCTCCAGGAAAGGGGAGATTTCCCTGAGAGAACAGTGTCTGAATCACCAATCCTCTCTAACATTTTAACTTTCTATTCACTGACCACGTGAATACACATGCACAGAGGGGGAAATAGTTTTTCAGATTGTCAAATACAGCAGTAAAGAACGATACATAATTCCAGACTTGTACTTATGGGAAAGGAAGAAAGCATAGGAATAATTTTAAAAGATAAAGTTAAAAGAAGAATTAGCACAGGACATGTGGAAATGGCATGTTTTGAGAGTATTGACTTCAACAGTAAATAGCTTCAAAGATGAGTACTTTTAGAATTTGCTATGGAAGCCTAAAACTGAGAAAGTACATGCTAAATGAGTTTTTATAATTTAGACAAGTAAGGAAAACACTAAACCTGTTAGGCTTAAAGGCAATTAATTACAGCAAAGAATGTAAGAAAGTGGTCCCGCATATCATCACTGAAATATACATGCAAGAGCCCCTCTGCATTGTCTTAACTTTGGACATTGTACAATTGATCCACATCTTCATTAGGGTACTGGTGATACCAAGAGGCCTTTGGCCTTTCCATTTGAATTCTGATTGCATAAAAAGTTATAATAAAGTTATAATAAAAGTTATAATAAAGAGATAGCTCAGCAGTTGAGAGCACTGACTTCACTTGCAGAGGACCCAGGTTTTATTCCTAGCATCAACCAACACAGAAGCTAACAATCATCCATAACTCTAGTTTCAGGAATCCAACGCTTACCCTCTTCTGAGTACACAGATGTACATCTGGGTACGCAGATGTACTTACATACATTTAGACAACACACTCATAAACATAAAATGCAAATAATAAATATATTTTTAAAAAAGAAGTTATAATCACTTATTCAACTATAAAAACAAGTCAGAAACAACCTAACATTTGATCTGAGAATTTCATAATGTCTACTTTCATTTGACAATCACTCCAGAATTATCCAAATCTCATCTATATACACTAAACACTAAACAAACCATGATGGTGGATCTTATCTGAAAAAAAAATGAAATGTTGAGATTTCCTAGAATATTCCATTCCAGCAAAATTAAGGTGGTGTCAGTTAGCCGAAAGCACGGAGACTGATTACAGCGTTTGGCTGGTGAGACTGAAATTAGATTAGTTTCCACTTGAGAACTTGGGCATCCAGCTAAATAAGAGGTTGAGGGGAAATTGCAGGAGACAAATGGTTAGTTTGTTTGAACAATTTGGTGAACTGCCTCACACTTTTCTTCACACTTTTTATTATGGGGTCATCCCTTGCTGTGTCTTCCCTGTATAAAGTGAAGATACTTTTGCTTAATTTGCAATGGACCAAAAGAAGGCATTCAATTCTTCATTAACAGATGAAGTAGTGCTAAAAATAAGACACCATCATACTTTATCTGCACATGAATGATCACCAGTTGAAATCTAACTTAGCATTTGGAAGGACAAAATAAACCATAGAATTCTCTCATGAGATGATGTAAAGGGATGAAAGAAGACTGATGAAGAGAAAATGGGGACTGTCTAACTTTAGAAAACTGCCAGCACCTAAATGAATGCCACATTTTAAATGACAAGTTAAATAGTCAACTTTGAGTTTCTTAAGAAAGTTGTAACCAACCTTTCCAGTGTTAAATCAAAGTTCTGCAATAAATTTGGTTAAAATTTCTTTTCCATTGACCTGTAAGTCATATAATCTGCTGCCATGGGCATGTTGTAGCTTTTAATGTTATTCTCCTCCTTATCAGGTAACAAGTGAAGACACCGACAGATTGATATGGAACACTGTAAGGGAAACAAGTGGGATAGAAAAGGAAGACAATCCATTAGTTCTTTGGCTAAGACTGGGACCTGCTGCCCATTTCCATAGTTCTATAAATAAATGACAGAATACATGAAAACCATTGCTGGGGAGGGGATATGGGAAGCTGCTGATGGGAAAGGGAGTATAAAGATGAGTATGATGTGTATGAAATACGGAAAAATTTCTTAAATGTATACAAAAGAGGCCCCCCCCCGCCCAACCTCATTCACCCTCCCATCTCCCCAGCTGGTCTCTCTTCCTAGCCTGAGTTCTTGTATTGGTACCCCAGACACCTAGGGAACCACCACTGCTTCCTGATCCTTTGCATCCAGAACAACCCAGTCTTAGCACCCCAGACACCTGGGGAACCACCACTGCTTCCTGTTTCTTTGCATCCAGACCAACCCAGTTCCTTCTCCAGTCCCCAGAAGCACATGGGGCCACTAACACCTTATCTTCCTTTGCATCTCTGGGTGGCATGGCCCTAGACCAGCATCTTTCCTGGGTCAGGCTCCCAGGCCAGTCCAACACCCAAACTCCTGAGGCCAAAATCTTTCCTGGAGGGATCGAGGCTTTAGGAGAAAGCCTGGGGGCATCTGATCCTCATCTGACTTGGACCTCTGTGGGAACTCCTGAAGACAGAAGCAGTCTGTCCACTCCAATATAAAATCAAAAGAGAGACTCAGAAGCTTAGAGGTACCAGTTTTTCATGCCCCCAAACTAAACTACAAAGACTCATAAACTTTACAAAAAGAAGCAGACTTAAACTTGAAGCCTTGAGTCTCACACTAGAAACAGAAATTACAAAAGAAATTCATATGTCAAAAACACAGAGAAAAAATAATAACAGAAAAACTAAAATTAAATATCCCCACCAAATACAAAAGTCCCCTAGAGGAGTACAATGAGAACCCCTGAGAGATAATGCAGGACATGGAACTCAAAGGAACAATTATAAACATGATAAAAGAAATCAGTGAATTTAAAGAACACACAGAGAAATCAAAGAACTGAAGGCAGATAGGGATAAACTTCTTAATGAATTCAGAAAGGAGTTAGTAATATTGGAGAATACTCAGCCTGAAACAAAGAAGGAAGTGAAACACTCAGTAAGCCAATTAGAAACGACAGGAGAAAGCCTCACCAATAGGATGAATGAAATGCAAAACAGAGTATCAAGACTGGAGATAAAGTGGACGAGCTAGACCACTCAAGCAAAGATTATGAAAAATTTAAGAAATCACAAGAATGGAATATGCAGGAATTGTGTGACACCATAAAAAAAAACCAAACTTACGAATCATAGGCATACAGGAAGGAAAAGTATCCCAAGATAATGGCATGGAGCAGATCTTCAACAGAATCATGGAAGAAAATTTCCCAAAATTAAAGAAAGACATGCCCGTACAAATACAAGAAGCATATAGAACACCAAACAGACAGGGCCAGAAAAGAATCTCTCCATGGCACATCATAGTAAAAACACTACACACACAAAACAAAGAGACAATTCTGAAAGCTGCAAAAGGGAAACAACAAGTCACATATAAAGGAAAACCCATCAGGATTACAGCTGACTTTTCAGTGCAAACTATGAGAGCCAGAATAGCCTGGACCAAAGGATTCCCAGTTTTAAATGACTGCAGATGCCAACCCAGATTACTATACACAGCCAAAATATCTATTATACTCGAAGGGGAAAGAAAAATCTTCTTTGACATAAAGAGGCAGAAGGAATTCCTGGCCACAAAACCAGGCCTTCAGAGAGTCCTGAAAGCAATAAAAGAGCTGAAGAAAGGAATGACTATACCCAAGGGGTTGCAGAAAGAAATCCAAAGAAGGTATAACTGTGGAAAAGTACAGCTATATCAAGAATGTAAACAGAAATAAAAATGACAGGATTTAATACTCATCTTTCATTAATAACTTTAAATATTAACGGACTGAACTCCCCAGTCAAAAGACAAAGATTGGTGAATGGATTAAGAAACAAAACCCATCTTTTAGTTGTCTGCAAGAAACTCATCTCAATTCCAAGGACAAACACTATCTCAAAGTAAAGGATGGAAAAAAATATACCAAGTGCATGGTACTAAGAAAAAAAACAGGAGTAGCAATTCTAATACCTAAAAAAATAGACTTTAAATTAAAACTAATTATAAAGCATAAAGAGGGAAACTTCATTCTTATCAAAGGAACAATAAATCAAGAAAATATTACAATCATGAACATATATTCACCAAACTCTGGTACACCCAACTTCATAAAAACAATACTACAGGACTTTAAGACCCAGATTAATCCCAACTCATTAATAGTAGGGGACTTCAATGCCCTACTGTCTCCATTAGATAAGTCAACAGGGCAGAGAGTTAATAGAGAGACATTGGAATTAAACAATACCGTATATTAAACGGACTTAACAGACATCTACTGAGTATTCTACCCAAGCACCAAAGGACATACTTTCTATTCTGCACCCCATGGAACCTTCTCCAAAATCCACCATAATCTGGGGCACAAAACAAACCTCATCAAATACAAAAAGATTAAAATAATTCCGTGCATTCTATCAGACCACAATGCAATAAAGCTTACAATCACCACCAGAGGAATCCATAATCGCTACACGAAAACAAGGGGTTTAAACAACACACTCCAAATGATGAATGGGTCAAAAGAGAAATTAAGAAAGAAATAAAAGTGTTCATGGAACTAAATGAAAAGGACAATACAACACAACAAAACCTCTGGGACATGCTAAAAGCTGTCTTTAGAGGGACGTTTATAGCTCTAAGTGCCTACATCCAATAATCAGAAAGAACACAAATAAATGACTTAATATTGCAACTGAAGACACTTGAAAAGCAACAACAAATAAAATACAAACCCAGCAGACAAGAAGAAATAATGAAAATCAGGGCAGAAATTAATAAAATTGAAACAATACAAAGAACCAATGAATCCAAGATCTTGATCTTTGAAAAGATAAACAAGATTGACAGACTGCTGTGACAGTTAACTAAAAGAAAGAAAGAGCGCCTCCAAATCAACAAAATCAGAGATGAAAAGGGAAACACCAGAAAGATACAAAATGTTATAAGGGAATACTTTAAAAACCTATATGCTACTAAATTTGAAAACCTAAAACAAGTGGATAGATATCTAAGGTCATGGGAACCACCAAAATTAACCAAGAAGAGATTAACAGATTATACAGACCCATAACACGAAAAGAAATGGAAATAGTAATACAAAACGTCTTGACTAAAAAAAGCCCAGGACCAGATGGATTTACAGCAGAATTATATCAGATATTTAAAGAAGATCTCCATCCAACACTACTTAATTTATTCAAGAAAATAGAAATGGAGGGAGAACTTCCAAATTCCTTCTATGAAGCCAGCATCACTCTAATACCAAAGCCAGGTAAAGATACAACCAAAAAAGAAAACTATAGACCCATATCCTTAATGAACATAGATGCAAAAATTCTCAATAAAATACTTGCAAACCACATACAGACACACATCAAAAAGATCATCCACCATGATCAAGTCGGCTTTATCCCAGGGATTCAGGGAAGTTTCAATATACGTACGTCAATAAACATCATAAATCATATAAATGGCCTCAAAGACAAGAACCACATGGTCATCTCAATAGATGCAAAGAAAGCCTTTGACAAAATTTGACATCCATTTATGTTCAAAGTCCTAGAGTGAATTGCACTAGAGGGAACATACCTCAACATAATTAAAGCCATATATAACAAACCCACAGCCAGCCTCATTCTAAATGGAGAAAAACTGGAAGCATTCCCCATTGAAATCAGGAACCAGACAAGGCTGTCTACTATCTCCACTTCTCTTTAACATAGTGCTTGAAACTCTTGCAAGTCAGTAAGTCAAGAGCAGGAAATTAAAAGAGTAATAATTGAAAAAGAAGTGATCAAATTATGTCCCCGACCGCTTTT
>NW_008359442.1:4766213-4779050 GCF_000622305.1 Nannospalax galili | reverse complement strand
CAATATAGTACTTAAAACTCTTGCTAGAACAATAAGACAAGAGAAGGAAATTAAAGGAGTACTAATTGGAACAAATTATCCCTTTTTGCAGATGATATGATACTATACCTAAGAGAGCCCAAAAACTCCACCAAAAAACCCCTAGAAATTATTAACATGTTCAGTAAAGTGGCAGGTTACAAAATTAGCCTAAAAAAGTCTGTATCCTTTCTATATACCAATAACAAGCAACCAGAGAAAGAGGACATAGAAACACTCCAAATAGCTACAAAAGAAAAAATAAAATATCTCAGAACAAATCTGATGAAAGATATTAAAGAGCTCTAAAATGAATATTTTAAATCTTTAAAGAAAGAGATTAAGGAAGACATCAGAAGATGGAAGGACCTTCCATGCCCATGGATTAGAAAAATTAATATTGTGAAAATGACCATCCTACACAAAGTCATTTATTGATTCAAAGCAATGTCAATCAAAATCCCAGTGACATTTTTCACAGAATTGGAAAAAATCATTGTAAGATTCATATGGAAGCACAAAAGACCTCAGATAGCCAAAGCAACCCTGAGCACTAAGAGCAATGCCTGGGGGATTACTATACCAGATTTTAAGCTGTTTTACAGAGCCATCATCATAAAACACAACATAGTACTGGCACGAAAATAGACCCATAGATCAATGGAACAAAACTGAAGACCATATGAGTAAATACAATTTTAGTCACTTGATATTTGACAAAGAGACACAGAATATTCAATGGATGAAAGACAGCATGTTCAGCAAATGGTGCTGGTAAAACTGGATCTCCACCTGTAGAAGAATGAAACTAAACCCCTGTCTGTCACCCTGGAAAAAAGTCAATTCCAAATGGATCAAATGGTTAGAAGAAAACATTGGGAAACACCTACAAGATACAGGTGTAGGAAAGGATTTTCTAAACCAGATATGAATTGCTCAGGAAATAAGGGCAAGACTTAACACATGGGACCTCATTAAACTAAAAAGTTTCTGTACATCAAAGGAGGCAACCAGGGACACGAACAGAAAAACCACAGAATAGGAGAAAATTTTCACCAGTGACACATCTGACAGAGGTTTAACTTCCAGAAATACAACGAATTCAAAAAACAGAATCTTGACAAGAAAAAGCCCAATTAAAAGATGGGCTAAGGAGCTGAACAGAGACTTCTCAAAAGAAGAATGAAGATGGCTATGAAGCACCTTAAAGATGTTCAATGCCACTAATAATCAGGGAAATGAAAAATTAAAACCACCTTAAGATTTCATCTTACCCCATTCAGACTGGCTAAAATCAAGAGAACAAATGATACCAAATATTGGAGAGGATGTGGGGAAAGGGGAACACTCATCTACTGCAGGTGGGACTGCAAACTTGTTCAACCTCTTTGTAAAGCAGTGTGGAGAACTCTTGTAAAGCTATAAATGAACCTTCTATTTGACCCAATTATAACACTCTTTGGCATATACCCAAAGAAATCATCTTATTGCAGAGACACTTGTACATCCATGTTTGTTACTGTTCTTTTCGCAATAGCTAAGAGATGGAAGCAACATAACTATCCCTCAGTTGACAAGTGGATAATGAAAATGTGGTTTCTTTATACAATGGAATTTTACTCAGCAGTAAAGAAAGATGAAATCTTGAATTTTACAGGTAAATGGATGGAACTAGAAACTGTTATACTAAGTGAAGTAACACAGACTCAGAAAAAAAATCGACATATGTTCTCCCTCATATGTGGATCCTAAAACCAAATCCTGATAAGTGAGTGTGTATCTAGGCCTAACTATAGGAACCAGGATAATGGAAAGGAAACAGGGAGGTAAAGGAAAAGAAAGAACCTGAAAGAGAACAGTAGGAAACAGACCTTAATAAGGGAGATATGGATAAAAATTGGGTTAGTTTAAGTGAGTGGGAAGAGAAGGGTATACAAGGAACCTAGAGGATAAAGGGAAAGAAGGAGCTCAAGAGAGGTAGGACCATAGGAGAAGGGTATTGGGGAGAAAGGGGGGGAATGAGGGCACCTTAAGTGGGAAAACCATGATGGAGGGGTGAGACAATGTGAGAGTTAAATAATGCCTAGCTAGTTTTAAAAACCAGAGGGAACCGTATTACTCCAACAACCTACTGCCAAGTTTTATATACCACATCAAGATATATATGTCTAGATAATGTTTATATGAGAACAATTGGTCTTTCCCCAAGATTTATCTACATGGCACACAGTAATTAAAAGTACCAGGCTGGTGAAACTACCTTTCTTGGATGCTTAACAGACATATTTTGAGGCCTATAATAATTTGGTCAGAAGGACATAAAGGACACTTTTTGCTCCTTGCCCTCCTATGTCAACTAGTTCCAGGGGACTATGAGCATCTCTCAAAATGTCCTGCAATTGTGGTGAGTCACCTGTCCTCTTGATCAAGGAAGATGAAGAGACCCCACAAGATGGACTCGAACCAGTGTCCAGTCTACAAAGAGGAGGGTCAACACAGAGGAATCATTTCCTCCATGCTTCCAAGCGAAGCCAACCATGGTCAAGCAGGACCTTTGACTTATCTTCACATCTGTGGAACTGGTCAAAGAAAGGAGCCAGAAAGGAGCCTCCCAAGCCCATGAGACCCCTGAGGAACAGATCCCCAAATGACCTTAAGAGTAAAAATAAATTGGTTTATCTGGGTCAAATATATGGCCTTAAACACCCAAAAGGAAAGTATAACCAAAGATTAAGGGGGCCAATATAATTTTTAAGAGTCCATATGCATAGCTAAAGGCTATATAAAAAGCAACAATGCCAGATAGGAGATCCCTTCTTTTGAGTTGTTAGCTAGGGTGGCCAAAGGGACTCCCAGATAGTAACCCAGCCTAGAACTGGGAAAATGAACAGCAGACCACAATCTTATCTAAAGGAATATTGACAACTGTTTGCTGCTAGATGAGGAACAGTTGACCTTCCTAAAACAAAGACCTCTAGATGGGCTGACTAGATTCACCATATGGGGAATGGTTGGGGGTGCCAACAACACAGCAGACAGTAGCAAGGATATCAGAGTATAAGGGCTCTAGTGGGGGGTGGGAGGCTATGAGAGGGTGCCACCTAGGAAGTGGGTGTTTAGTTGAATAAGATGGTTTGGGATATTCTGTGTGATATACACAAAAAAAAAATCAACAAATTTTTAAAAATGTATTATATTTGAGGAGGAAGCATGGAAATTTACATCATGTTAATTAGAGGTGATAAACATTACCATTGATATCTACCCGATGACTTTAACATAGTGTTATGTGTTCTTAAGTGTTGCTTAAGAACACAAGAACTATGTACAATTTTGTAATTTCTCTTCAGAAACAAATGTGTTAATTGTCTCACAAAAATTTCCTTCTTTCTGAATGCACCTGAGTTATAACCATTTCTCACAATGTTTGATACTCATGTTTGGAGAGATGATTCAGCAACTAAGAATACTCACGGCTCTTGAAGAGGATCCACGTTCAGTTCCCAGCACCCACATGGTGGTTAACAACCATCCATAACTCAAGTTCCAGGGGATCTTGGACCTCTTCTGACCTCCATGGGCATTGCACAACATAGGTCCACTTACAATCAGGCAATACACTCATACACATAAAACAGTAAAATAAATAAAATATTTTTTAAATGTATACAAAAAGAGAAAAGTAATGAAAAAGAAAAGGAGGACAATACCAGGCTTGGCCATGCATGTCTATAATCCCAGCATATGTGAGACTGAGGCAGAAGGAGCATGAGCTCAAGGCCAGACTCCACAACATAATATGGCCCTGCCAAAGAGGAAAGAAAGAGAGAGAAGAAGGAGGGGGGAAGGGAAGGAAGGAGGGATGTGGGGGAAGAAGGAAGGAAAGGAAGGATGGAAGGAAGGAAGGAAGGAAGGGAGAGAGGGAGGGACAGAATACAGAAAGAATACAGAAGTATGAAAAGAATGAAATTAATGAAGATGAGAATGGAAAACAAAAGTAAGAAACTGATATCATATGAGAAACAATACTAAAATTTGAATTACAGGAATTTATTATAAATTAAATCACAGGTCTTCTGCTCTTTATTCATCAGAAAATTTTACAAATATTTATAGCATTTCCTTGTGTATACCATGGATAGAGTAATACCCACCTGCCCAAATTCTTAGAGTTGTCACAAGGATTGAACTTGACAAAACAGTGAAAGTTATCTATGTGCTATCAAGAACTGTAAACATTCATACTGAATTTTCATCTCTGTTACATTCAAGTTCTCTGCCTAGAAGTTTGGACTTAGTTCAGTTCTACAATTAATGTGACCTCAAATAAACATGTTCATAATGTGTGTATATTCATATGTAAATAATACACAAAATACTACAATAATGTGGTGACAACTCCATCAAGATTTCCTGGAAGCAATTAGGAAGACAGAAAAATGCTTTAGTTAAGTTTATCTCTCATGAAGTTCATTTTGTACATGCCTTCCTGGAATGGAAGACATGAATTACAGTGAGGACATATGATTGATTCTCTTGAGCAAGAGATATAAAATGAAGGTGAATGGCAGAATTTAGTATGTAAACATCTATTTCTAAAGCACTGCAAATGTGAATGCCACATATATGTCTATTTGTTTTGAGAATTTCATACGTGAGTATTGTCTTTGCATCATTTATTGGTACTCATGAGTGCATGTGTTTAAGGCTGCCCAGCTGGAATCAGATAACCTACCAGAGAGCTAGCTAGTCCCTAGAAAAAACTGACTGCCTCTCCCTCAACATCCTTTGATTGCCTATAGCTCTTCATCTTGAGGTGAGACCCCATAAAATTTCCACGCACTGGTTTTGTCATAATACAGGTCTTGTTAGGACGAAGCTTCACTATCATATCTAGACTACATTATCTAGCAGCAGGCATCCTATTCCTCAGGCTCTTACAGTCTTTCTGTCCCCTCTTCCAAAATGTTCCCAGAGCCTTAAGTGTAGAGGTTGCATGGTAGATGTTTTAGTTACAGCTGTGAACTCCACAGTCATTTACTCTCTGCATTTTGATCAATGATGAAACTTTGTAATAGTCTCCATCTGTTGCAAAAAGAAACTTTTTTGGTGAGTGATTAGAACCACACTTGTCTGTGAATTTAAGAATATGTATTTAGAAATAGTAGGAAATTATATTGCTCTAGGAAAGTTACAGTAGTAGATTCCACTCTGGAATCTATAATCTCTCCAACCATGAGTTCTTGGTTACATTTGCAGTACCATGCTTTGATTCCCTCCTACTGAGTGAGCCCTAAATCCAATTAGACAGCTGTTGATTTCACCCAAGATAAAAGTGCCACTACTGCACTAATAAAAATATTTTGCTGTGCTGATCATTGTGGTTTGTAATCTTTACTGCTGGGTAGGACCATTGATTGCTTTGTTTTTGTTTTGTTTTGTTTCCTTGGCAGCTTACACAGTACTTCCTGATAATAGAAGAGCTAGTCTTTGGAGAGACAGCTTCCAGGTCAGTTAAAGCACAACTGGAATTCAAATGTCTTTAAGCATCAATCCATCTGACACAATGTGCAGTATCTCTCACCTACTATGTGTGTTATGTGTGCCTGAATGCTATAAACAATCAAGACTTGGATCCTAGTTAAAGAAAGAGCCCAAATTACTATTGTATACAATTGATTCTATTCTAAAATCAAGTAACAGTGGCTTATATATTTCACTGAAACACTGAAAAGGACACATGCTCTGCCCATTACCCATCATCAGGATGTTAGTCCTCTATCTTCAGTTTAAGGATAACCATGAAGAAATAAACTTGTTTCTATTTAATTCAGGAGATTGTGAGATGGTACATGCAATTCAAGAAGGATAATATCATAAAAGGAAAGAGAAGCATATGAAAAACATTTTTTTTTTAACTCACAGTTTTGCACAGGGGTGATAAACAGAAGACAAAATATAACAGCTTACTCATGTGTGTCCCAAGCGGCCTGGTTCCTCCGAGGGGCGGCGCCTGCTGCAGAAAATTGACCTCAGAGTTAGCCCCAGAGGGAGGGGCTTTTGAGCGCCAACTTGGAACACAGCGGTGGATCAGAATGTAAGAGGGGGCATTTACAACCTTGGGCGAGACCAGGAGGGAAGCGATCTGAAGTGGGGGGGCGGGGGGCAGCTAAGCCATGAGGTGGAATGGGTAGCGGGGTGTTCTTTTCTTTGTAAATCACCCCACCCCCCAAAAAAGATATAAACTATGAAAAATTCAGATAAAGATGCCTTATGTGGTTTGTCTAATAGCACCAGGAGCAAGGGCCTTCGATAACTTGGGCAACACCATGGATAATCAGGAAGATAAAACAATGTCAACACTTTCTCCTTAATACATTCCAAGTTTTGCATTCAACTTGACATCTTTATATTGTAAAGCCTTTTAGAGCACAGTATGCTAAGCTTTATAAATTTGTGAACACTTTAAGATTACTTATGGAAAGATCTTTTGGATTCTACCAATTTGAATTTGAGATAATCATGATGTGAATAGGGAGAATACAGACAATTCTGAACTTTTTAGAGTCTATTGTTTAAAGTTATTGGCATTTTCAAACCCACTGAAGTGGTTTTATAACCACTAATGACATTTAAAGTCCTTTTACTTGATTTCATTTTCTTTATCCCTTAATTAATTCTCACATATTAAAGAGATTTTATATTTTGGAGTCATAATTATGTAGAAAATTGCTCTTTTCTCATTAATTTATCTCTACTTATTAGTATATAATTATATATGTGCTGTCTTGAAAATTATAAAATTGTGTTTGCACACAAATATTTTAATTGCCAACTTTTAGCTAAGTCATTCTAAACTTCCCAGGTACTAAAAGCCCCAGTTCCCTGATATGCAGTTCACTGGAGTTTTTGTGTAGTGCCTTTATTTCTCTAGGGCACAGGGAAATCCTTTGTCCATTTGTTTTTCATTATTGAGTTCCTGACAATTTCTGTAAAAGAAAGAGCTTCTCATGGGCCTCTGAACAGAGCTGGCTGTGATAACTGCATGACTTTGCATAGCCTGCCTCCTGCCCCAGATTGCTGCTCCTTGAACTCCCTGTCTCTTCCTGTGAACTCCTTATCTTATCTTCCAGCGCTGTCCACCTTTCCTTGGAAGGCTTTCTCAACTCTGAGAAAAGGCAGGCTGTATCCACTCTAGTCATGTATCATGTCTCTATCACACTACTGTGCATTGTTCCTTATATTTCCTGTGTATGATCCCTATACACACAAATACCATTTTAGATTTCTAGTTCTTGCTTTGGGCAGTATTTTCTTTGACTAGTCTCTCATTTCTCATTTTAAATTATTTTAAATTTAGGGTGTTTTTAATATTTTCATTAAGTTTTTGTGCATTTCATATAATAGATCATAATCAAATTTAGACCCCCTCCCCCATCTAAGCCTCCGCATCGCCCCCACACACACACTGGGTATCATGCATTCTGTCATATCTGCTAAGTCCTACCCAGTCACCACTCATTTTTTAAATCAAAATTAAAGTCACTAAAATCCCAAAATTCAGCTTTCAAATTGAGAGATATAAACAAGCACACAGCTTGGCTGTCAGTGTTCTTGAGATGAATCTTTTATGTTCTTTGGGAAGATGTTGCTTTCTTGCCTCAGTTTTTCCTCCCTCATCTCACTGATGAAAAGTTTTGAATAATTCTAGGGAGCCATATAATTAGATATCTACTAGCCATCTATTAATTTATGACCTAATCAGTCCTTGGGAAATGTTCAATTGCTCATCATTTTATTATAATGACTACATACTCACAATCAAATTGCATGACATGTCCAAAAAAAGAAATAGTTCAAGTAAGGCACAGTGATATATGTCTATAATTCCAGCACACATGCATCTGAGGTAGGAAGTCAACAGTTCCAGGCCACGGTGGGCTACACATAGCAAGTTCCAGCCTACTCTGGACTCTATAGTAAGACCCTGTCTCAATAATGGTGTTGATGCTATTTAATTAATTTTTTCTTGATTATGGTTATGTACAAATACAGTAAGCATTACAGTCCATAGATGCTTTTTAATTTTGGTTCTTTATTGTAGTATTATTTGTGTATTCTAGAAATCAAGTACTATTTATAAATTATGAGTGACCAACATGGAAAAAGTTCAGAAAGATAAAAACTTTCTTCCTAAAGAAGATATAAGCACAAGTTAATGAAACTAAAGCACTTGCAACAGATATAATGATTTCAATGGTAGTTTTTAAAGACTGAAGGTTAAAGTTTAAGAACATGAAATATGAGACTGTATTTTCTGAGAGTGTTACGTAAAAAAAACATTGATATTGAACCATGTATCTGAATATCAATTGCAGCTTCAGGAACAGACTATCAGTTCTCATATAAGGCTTGTTTTGTGTGTGAAAATAAAGAAGTATACAATGGCAGAATAAATCATATTTTCTCTGTGTACTTGCCCTAATGAACATCAATCCACATGTAGAAATTGTTGAATTTGTATCACGTTGGTCTAAAAACATTTGAAATATGAGCAATTTTTCTTGAAAAAAGATATTAATTAATATTTAATGAAATTTAAGCATGAATTAGTAGGCAATAATGCATAGCATTTAAAGCCATAGAAAAGTAAAGTGAAAGAAAATTCTACATTCAAGACATTAAGTTTATTTGGAAAAGTGCGTCAGTCAAACTAGATTGTGCTGGATAGCTTTAGTGTCAACTTGACACACCTGGGTTGAGGGAGCCTCAATTGGGGAATGACCGCCATTGAACTGACCTGTGGCCATGTCTGTGGGGCATCTTCTTGATTGTTGAGAGATGTGGGAAGTGTCACCCCTGAGCAGGTGGGCCTGTGTTGGATAAGAGAGAAAGCTGAGCAGGGGCCAGGGGAGCAAGTCAGTAAGCAGTGTTCCTCCATGGCCTGTGCTCCAGCTCCTGCCTCCAGGTTCCTGCCCTGAGTTCCCACCTTGGCCTCTCTCAGTGATGAACTGTGACCCTGCAGATCTAAAACAAATAAACCCTTTCATCCCCAAGTTGGTTGTGGCCAGTGTTTTGTTTCAGCAATGCAGAAACAAACTAAGACAACAGCCTTCATGGAGCATCTTCAATGGGAGAAGGGGACAAAGAGGATCAAGATTGAACAGCAGCAATATCTCGTTGAGCCTGCAGCTCACACCTGCATCTCCTGATAATTCTTTTCTTTTTGCCCTATTCATGGTTTGCTTCTGCCACTATCCAGTTGTGGTTCAATGAATACACCATGATGCTCTGCGGCTACATAATTGTTACCTATCTTTTATCCCACTTTTCCATTGCCTGACTCTCTAGCAGCTCTTGACTCTAATGCACAGATGAGTTTACTACACATCTTTTATACAAGTATTTCTCAGGGATCCTGAGCACTGAGTCACTCCTTCCACTCAAATATCTCTCAATCAACACTACAACATTTGGCTTATGTGGAAGAGATGGCTCTTCCATAGGATTATGATCTCTTTGGTAGCAGAGCCCCTGTCTCTAGCTTCCTACTCTTAGTCTCATATATATGGGTCTACATTTGTAAGTTGTATTTTTTTCATCATTGTGTTAGCATTTATTTAGAACTAGTAGTATTTGTAGCAACCATGCAGTTTTTCTTTAATTTTTGTCTAAGCACCATCAAGAAACAATATAATGTTTGCACAGGTCTTGTATATGCTGTCATAAGCTCTGTGGGTCCATATGTGCAACTATCCTGTGGTATCCAGACAAAGTTTCCTTGCATTTATCTACCACCTCTGGCTCTTACAATCTTTCCATCCTCTCTTTAACAATGATCCTGAAATACAACTGAATACTCCTCAATCTCTTATTTGCTGTTGGTTCACTACTTGTCGGTCACTGTGCTAACCACCATCTGCTGGAAGAAACTGATCTGGTGAGAGTTGAGGAATGTACTAATCTGTGGACATAATAATAAGTCACTGTGAGTCAGTTAAATATCATTATATGTTTAGCACAATGGGAGTAGTAGGTTCTCCCCAGTGGCCTGTGGTTTTTCTGGCACAGGTTCTTCTCCCTGATAACAATGTCAGGTACAGACTACTTGTTGTGACGTGGGCCTTATATCCAACTAGACAGTGATTGGCTACTCCTATGATATTCCTGCCACTATTGTACCATTGGTCATATTTTGCCAAACCAGTGCTCCTGTAGCTCCCATGGTTCAGAGCTGGGTAAAGATGATTATTATATTTCTTTCTCAGTAGCATGCATAGCAAATCAGCCAGACAGGGATTCAGCATGAATCAGGGAGATGAACAGGAAGACCCAACCCTAGCTAAAATTCTATAGCCAACTGAAGAATGTTAGGGAAGGAGAGTCAATTTTTCTTAGTGATGTGATTGATGCCTGATTGACTGACCAGATTCAAGGCCATGAACCAACACCCAGGAGCACTTGGGAGGCAGAGATTGGAATCAATAGGCCTTTAGAAAACAATTGATTAATTTAATGAAAGCTAATAACAGAGTATGTGAAATCCAGGGGCACAGAGACTAGAGACAGAGAGTCTGAATGTGATCAAAACACATTGTATGAAAATTAGGAATCAATGAAAAATAAAATAAAATAGGAAATCTTAAAAAATAAGAAAGAAATAGTATAAAAAGCTGGAATGGTGGCTCCTTGGGTTAAAATACTTGCTACCCAACCCTGACCACCTGAGTTCACCTCTCAGAACCTGGGACACATGGTGGAAAGAGATAAACTTCGCGGATCTCTATATACATACCTTAACACTAGAAGGCCACACACAGTCTCTCTGTCTCTGTCTCTGTCTCTCTTTATATCTTTCACACACACTTCATACACATACATACACACAATAATAATAATAGGTAAGATAAAAATTAGAAAGTGAAAAAGTATAGGGTTAGAAGATAGCCACACTCTTTTTTCAGTGAGCATAATGTGCTTGTACAAACACTTGGCATTGTTGCACCTCTTTAATAGTCTTTACAACTATTAAACGTAAAAGAATCATTAAAATAAGAAGTAAACGCCCAGAAAACAGTATTACATAATGATGTTTATCTTATAGATACATGGCTTTCCAGAATTTGGTAATTGAAAGGAAGAAAAGGTAACAGTATTAAATCTTATAATACATATGAACATATATATGAAAATATATAATGTGGCAAGCAATGCTTTATTAGTGTGTTCTCAGGCTGTCAAAAGAATTTTAAAGGGGCTGGAGAGATGGCTCAGTGGTTAAGAATACTGACTTCCTGCAGAAGACCCAAATTCGGATCTCAGCAGCTAACAACTCTCCATAACTCCAGTTCCAGGGGATCTGACAGGGTCTTCTGTCCTCTGTGGGCATTGCAGGACACAGGTGCACTTACCTATATGCAGGCAATACACGAATACACATAAAATAAAAAATAATAAAATGTATTTTAAAAAGAATTTTAGAATCTCTACCTAGGATTTTGTTTTTAGGTAACAGTTAAAATACATGCAAATTTTGTAATTTATTTATTCAAATTAAGCAAATTTCGTAAAACACTGGAGTAAACATTAAAAGAAAATTGTGCTAAATTATTTTACTGACTCTATTCAATTTGATTCAATATACAAAAATAAAGGAAAAATATGAAAGGGATTAAAAATAATCTCTGACATCATCTGAATTAAATCTATGCAAAGAAATACTGATACATAATGGCAATTTTTAGAGTTCCCTAACAATACAATATTCAAATCAAAATGCATGTTGGAAAACCTGTAAGGTTGAGTTGCTGATTCAGGAGGAATATGGGTTGAAAGGCAGCCTGGGCAACGTAAGGAAACCGTGTCTCAAGAAGAAGAAACAAAGAAGAAGAGGAAAAAGAGGAGGAGGAGGAGGAAAGAGAGGCAAGAAGGGAGAGTTGAAGGGAGAAAGAAGAAAGGAAAGCGGTAACGTTGACCTATGTATTAGTTACTATTCCTGTTGCTATAATAAAATATCCTGATGAAAGCAGCTTAAGAAAAAAGTGGTTTATTTTGGCCTAGAGTTCATGACAGAGAAGTTCTATCAACAAGAACTTAAGGCAACTGGTCACATTGTATCCAGAGGAAGGAAACAGAGAAGGATGAAGGTCTGTGCTCTCCTGGTTTCCCCTCTATATTCAATCTGGAACCCTAACCTAAAGAATTCTGCCACTTACAGTAATGTCTTCCAATCTCAATTTATCTACTCAAGATAATCCCCAAAAGGCATGACTAAAGGCTAACCTATTACAGATAATCCCTCATAGGCATGTCCAGGGCCCTGTCTCCTATACGTTTATAGGTTCTGCCAAGTTTATAATATTGACCATCAGGGTTTACTTAAAGCTGTTTCAATAAATCAAAATTGGCTTATACAAGTAACTATATTAGACTGATCAAGTAGAGAAAATTATCTAAGAAAGTTTCTACAGGAGGTCCAACTACTACTGATCACATGATTCTATGAATTTCATTTGAAGTCAAAAAGAAAGTTTAGTTATGCAAACCATGGATGCTTCTATGACAGACTTTATGTAAATATGTCACCATCTACCACACAATCTATGCTATAAAGTTCTAGACTAAGCAACATTAACTAACCATACTAATTGAATCTTTGTCACAATGTATAGAGACAACAGCTGGAAGCATAAAAACTAAAGCAAAGCGTGGTTAGAGCAGTCCAGGTTTGTCTTTGGTTTGTATTTGTATCAAAATTATCATGTTTGCTTTGCAAATTGTAATCATTTGGAGTATACAGCACATGGATATGCCAATTAA
>NW_008359442.1:4754788-4766047 GCF_000622305.1 Nannospalax galili | reverse complement strand
GAAGGGAGTTAGAATAAGTAATGGTGTTCCTTTCCTTTTTTCTCAAGAACAAAGTGAACTTTCACCTGCTCATCCACCTTTGTGCTGGTTTGTAGTAGACAGTGCACATCAGTGATTATGTAAATTTTCGTAACATTAGGGAGATCTGGGTTTCAATATTGACTTTTTTTCTTCATAGTTGTATAGCACTGGACAAGTTATTTTAACTTTTTAACCTCTACTTTCATAATGAAGAGATAGGGTCTTCATCATGACATTGTCCATTGGCCGATTCCCATAAATTAGAGACAACATGGTTATCATTCTCATCACTGCCATTACGTTTGTCATCATCCCATCCCCTCCATCACCCTGAACAATATTTCTTTGGTTGTAACTTCTTTCTCCCAAAACTTTTCCCCTGGTATCTGGCTGTTCAGTTACTTCTAATCTAAACCAAACTTAAACAACACAGCAAAGAAATAATAAATCCAAAACAACATAATTTACAAGCCAGTGGATTTCGGTGTCACTATCACTAGCAAAACAAATTCAGAAGATGTCTCATCTATTTGTCCTCAGTTATTTACCCATTGCAATTTGGTTTTTACCTCTTCTAATAGTTTAAACAATTCTCTAAAGTATAGCCAAATTTCTCAGGAAACATATAAGCCAAAGTTCAAAATTCTTGGTGTGGTCTTTAGGAAGAGCTACAGCTGTTCATTAGCCTGCTTTTGTACAACCCAGAAAATGTTGACTTTCCTCAAATTAAAAAAAAAAAAAGGTAGTCTGTATTACCCAACCTGATCAAGAGTATGCAATGACTCATAGAAATCAAGGAGTACTGTACTGCTCTATGAATCATCACAATTGAGCCAGGGCCTGCCTAGGAGAACTTTCCAGGGTCCTGTGACAGAAGCCATGAATGTATACACACACATATAACTGCACACTCTTCTTCTTTACTTGAAGGCCAAAACCACATGCCCCAGGGGCCCTACTACCCCGTTACTACCCCTGTGCTTCGTCCTACAGACTAAGAGCCTGTACCAGGGGTGCAGGAGAGATACAAAGAATCCAAGAGTGATATTTAACCAAAGACATAATTGTGGGTGTCAGAAAAGCACCCAGAAGCATACAGATACATATGTCAGTGTATACTTTCATGTATGTTTCCGAGAATATGCATAAGTCTTAACTATGCTAGGTCAATATATTATTCTTCATTTGAAGAATTAAACCTAGAAATCATCTGTCCTACAACTCTATGAAACTCATATACATAAGCTGACAAAACTTGTCAGAATGGGTTTCACCTCATAGATATTGCCTCAATTATACCTTCTTCCTTGATTATTAATTTAAATAATTATTAATTAATTTAAATTTAATTAATTTAAATTAATTATTAATTTAAATAATCTGTTCTTGCATGCCTCACAAAATTAATTTAGGTAGTATAAATGTCTTTGTTATTTTATATGCTAGACCATTGCACAGTTCAATAAAAATTCGACAATACAAGCTAAAAAGGTAATGGAGAAGGACCCTTCCAGTTTAGTTACATTCTGAGTGGGCTTCTATTGGTGAGTACCTAATTACAAACTGCACCCATGGATAGGAATAGTTCTAAGAATTGCATCTTTAAGTGGTTTCATTCTACAAATAACTTAGAGTGCACTCATGTAGATTGAAATGGCCATGTCACTAGGCAGCACAGTCCTTGGGACGATATTCATATATGTGGGATGTCATTGACTGAAATATCATCACAAAGAATGAGTTTTTAAATTGATTCCGGCATTAACAAGAACCCAAACACTGAGTACATGGTGCATTCTTTAAAAAATACTTTGAAACTCAAAAAATCTAACTTACTTGTAGAAAAAGTATATAATTTTCAGGTTAAATGACATAATGTAGTATGATGGAAATTTGGGTAATTCCATCAGCTTCCACATTGGTATAAATACCATGACCAGTGTCACAGTAGCCTCCACACCCAGTGACTATCTTTTTCTTTAAAAAAGCATTCTTTTGATATTAAATGAGGTCAATATTACCTCCCCATTTACATTCCACATACATGAAGTTTTGTAATATGTACCATCTTGCAACTAATTTTTAAAAATATATTTTATTTATCATTTTTATTTTATGTGTATGAGTTTATTGCTTGCATGTGCTTAAGTGTACCTGTGAGGTCAGAAGAAGGCATTTGATTTCCCTGGGACTGGAATTACAGAGTGGTTGTTAGTTACCATGTAGGGTCTGGGAACCAAATCCAGGACCTTTGCAAGAGCGGCCAGTGCTTTTAACTGCTGAGCCATCTCTCCAGTCCTTGTTTCTGACTTTTTTCACTCAACATTGTATTTTTGAAATTTTTCATGCTGTGGTCCAATATTTTTCACTGTTATATAGAATTCAGCTGTGTGACGGCTACACTACATTTATCTCATATGCTACAAATGAGTACATTTTACGTTGTCAGTCATTGGCTACTGCAAATAGAGTTACTGTTACTATTTTGGTACAAGTCTTGGAGTAACTATATTTATCCTCTAATGTTTAAATTTGATTGTCAAACATAAGATTTACATCCCCCATGGATACAAATATTTGGGCATGTTTGTGAAGAATTATCTCGATTAGGTTAATGGAAGTGGAAAGATTGACCCTAAATGTGGGAAGTACCATCCCATGGGTCTGGACTTAATAAAAATGATAAATTGAGTGGAACATACACATTCAACACTTTCTGCTTCCTGTTTGTAGATGCAAGCAACCAGCCACCACTTTATCCTGCCACCATGCCTTCCCCTCCATGATGGAGTCTTACCTCTGGAATTTCAGTCAAATAAACTCTTCCTTCCACAGTTTTTGTCACCTCTCTTGTCACAGGACAAAGAAAAATAACTAATTCACCTTCGTCTACTAAATATCTTCTTAGGACTCAGGTTGTTGAATTACACTGTATGTATGTATGTATTGGGTTTAGTAGTTGCTGCCAAACCATTTTCCAACACTTCAGCCATGCAATCATTAAATATTACTTAAAATCTCAAACATAAATAATATTTTAGAGCAAGAATTTGAGCAGAAACTATCCCTACTTTCTTGCTTTCCTTACAGTTGCCAAAGCAAACTACATGAAATAAACTTAAAAAGAAGAAAGATTTATTCTGGTTCATGGCTTTAAAAGTGTTCTGGAACACAGCTAGTTGACCTTGTGAGAAGGCAGACATCGTGGCAGGAAGCATGTGACCTGTTTCTCTCATGGCTGGGATAGGTGAGCTATTGGCAATTGATGGCTGCTTAAGGACAGAAAGTTCATTTTCGTCAGGGATGTGGCCTCTGACAGGCTGCCCATGCTCCAGTAGATGGCCCTACTTCCGCACACATCCTAGAAGCAGTAAGTGGGCTCAATGGTTTTTTTAAAGGAGCATATGAAGTTCTAAGGGGAGTTATTGGGAGAGCCGGAGGGGAAAGAGTAGTGGTGGATTTTATCAAAAAATATGATATATATATGCGTGACAGTCTCAAATGAATTTTTCAAACACTAAAAAAATGAATAGATAATAATGATGCAGAACTAAATGGGAGAGGAAGAGATCAGGGTCCCACACTCATCCTTAAGGACATACTTCCAATGACACAACACCTCCCTCTGGATCTCCAAATACTGCATATGCCGGAGATCAAATCCCTAATGTAGACATTTCAGGAACATTCTATTTCCAAACTATAACAGACCCCACTGAATTTCCCACACCTTACTTTAGCAGTACATTTTAAAGAAGTCTGAAGAATTTTCAGGTTAAAATTCAAATGCATACTTAGGTATCTCCTGGGAGAATACAAAGAAACCTTGACTAGAGATGGAGTTCAGTAGTAGAACACTTGCCTACCATGCATGAGGGAAGGCCCTAGTTTAATTCCCAGCACTGCAGGAAAGGAGCATATTTTCAGTACTTAATCAGAGGAGACATTTTGTGTCTTGTCATATCTTGAATATTGGTTGTCTTATTATCCAGATTTTTTTGGACTTTCTCTCTTTACTCCTTTAAAGTAAATCCTTTTGTGTATTTTTAATTTATTTTTATTTATTTATTTCTATTTATTTATTATCTTTTGAGACAGGGTCTCCCTGTAGACCCTCCTGGCCTGGAACTCATTATGTAGATCAAGCTGGCCTTTAACTCACAGAGATTTGCCTGCCTCTGCCTCCTGAATGCTGGATTAAAGGCATGAGCAACCATGCCAGGCTTAAATATTTATTATTTTTATTTTATGTGTATGCCTGCATGTATGTAAGTGCACCTGTGTCATATAATGCTCATGGAGGTCAGAAGACGGCATCAAATCCCCTGGAACTGGAATTATAGAAAGTTGTTAGCCACCATGTGTGTGCTAGAAATCTAAACTGTGTCATCTGTAAGAGCAGCCAGTGCTCTTAAACACTGAGCCATCTCATCAGCCCCCAAATTCTCTGATACTTTCATAACCGTGTTTTGATCACATCTTCCCCCTCCCTATTCCTTCCAGATCTACCCCCACCTCCCTACCCTCCCACCTTCATGTTTCCCCAACACACGTCAAGTTCAATTTGTGCTGCCTAAATACTTTTAAAAGTGGTACCAGCCCTGGAGCACGGCAGACCTAACAGGGCCACACCCTTAAAGAAAATTGACTTCTGTCATATTCCCAAAGCTAGGGGTGGACTTCATGTCCAACTCCACAGTCCATGCTAGGACTCTGTCTGACTTAAGCTTGAGTGGGTCTTGTTCCTCTTAAGAGCAATAAACATACAGTGTCATATCATGTATTACTCAAGGATTAATAGTGTTGCACATTCCATGTAACTTCAGTGTTGTATTTTTTAGGAGAAATTTCAAGTTCTTAGCAAAATTGAATTGATGGTTCAGAGGTTTCTCATATGAATCTTTCCTCACACAGGAACAGCCACTTACACTGTCAAAAACCTTAACCAAATGGCATATTTGTTACAGTGGATACTATCACTTAATTTTTAAGACATTCATTCTGGTGGTCATGCATCTTACTATTATTTAACTTTTCCGTTGATGTTGAGCATGATTCTGTGTATATTTTATCTATTTAGACATTCTTTTGTGTCATAATTGTTTATCTTTCTTCAGATGATTCGAGTGATTTTTTGCATAGTGCTTTGTAGAAATTATTTGTGTCTTCTTATGAATATTGCTAGAATGAATATTGCTTATGAATATTGCTAAATGCATCAGAAACCTTCTCTATACCATCTAGTCTACATGCTTACCCTATAATTCAAAGCATCTGGATTACCTGTGGGCCATTTCTATTATGTGTGCTTTTTATGGTTTTCTGCATCATCTGGTCCCACTTTCTGACATGGCCAATAATTCTTTATTGAATGCTGTATACTATGTATAAAAAATATAATGACACTAAGATGACTGTTATCTTCCTCCAGGCAAGTTTGATTTTCTTCTCAACAGCAGATAGAAAATGAGCAGATCACTTTGATTCTATTTCTGATTGCTTTTTTTTCTTAAAGCATAACTTTTGGGGGGAGTATGAGTTTAATTGAATGCCTGGGGTGTTTGCCTGGGCTCTTGCCCTAAGCAGGCCTTTCTCTCCCATTTTCATCTCCCCAACACCATAAGACTGGTAAATTCTCTGTCTATAGAGTGAAACTCTCAGAAGTGGCTGCTCTCTGTGAGTATTTTCTCTGTATCATCTCAAGTTTGCGTAGCACAGAATAGACAATTTCTTTGCGATGAAACTGCACATGAAACCTTAGGCTCACATTCTATTTGTTTTTTATTTAAGTTCTTAGCTTCGTAAATCTCAGATGTTTGATAGCCTTGTGCTAAATTTTATCTTCTCAGATCGCTGAAATATTTGCAATACCTAAGGACCTATTAAGTCTCATAGCCCATGCAACAAACAGAAAATATGGAGAAAAATTGAGTCTCTCAGGATGGTGAATCAGCATTATCAACTTGACTTGACTTAGGGGACACACCTCTGCGTGTGACTGTGAGGAAAATTTCAGAGAGGTTTAAATGCAGAGGAAATTCCCACCTTAAACATGGGTGAGCTGGGAAACCACACTGAATCAAAAGGGAAAAAGTGGCTGGAGAGATGGCTCAGTGGTTAAAAACATTGGTTGTTCTTGCAGAAGACCCAGGTTCCAGTCCCAGAACCCACATGTGTAGGAGGAAGTGCTGACAGGCCTGGTAAACATGCTATGGAGCATGCGCAACAGTTACTTCCCCTTAAGCCAACCTGAAATCTGCCTGACTGGGGAGAAACAGCTGACGCAAGAACACGTGACAAGAGAGACCACTGAGAAAGAGACAGTGTAGCAAGGAGCAGCGGGAGCAGCGAACGGGACACCGGGAGGGGGTGTATAGGCATGCCCAATATCCGCAATAAACGAGTCTGTTTTGCCACTTGCCAGACTCCTGGAGTCTGTGCCATTGACTCAGCGCCTTCTTACCCCCACCCCTAAGGGGCTCGGAAGCAGGCGGCAATACACATGGTATCTAACAACTGTCCCAGGGCATCTGACAGCCCCTCTGTCCTCTGTGGGCATTGCATGACACAGGTGCACTTATCTATATGCAAGCAATACACGCATACACATACAATAAAAATAATAATAAAAAATAAATAAAAGGGGAAAATAAGAAAGACAGATGAGCACTCTGACTGTCGTCCAGTGCCAGAAACCAATCTGAAAGTGTTATAGTGTCCTTCCCTCCATCCATAATGGACTGCATTCTTCTGAACTGTGAACCAAAAGACACCCTTCTTTTCTTCCATCAGTTACATTTTTGTCAAGCATTCGCTCACAGCAAAGAGAAAATAACTATACAGAAGTTTGACGCTGAAAAGTGGGACCATTACCGAGTGTGTGGTTCGTAGGCCTTGGAAATGTTTTTGTGGGATGAATGTGGAAGCGTTTAGGATATACAGGCTAGAGAATTCCTACTATTCTGTAAGAAGAGTTTAATGACAATTCTTGTAAGATCTCAGAGAACCATAACTTCCAGAGAAAGATGAAAAGTTGAGACTTGGCTCATAAACCTTCAAAATGGCAAAAAAGACTTTACATTGGGAATATGGTTACAGGCCACCCATGTTACATTCTGGCAAAGAATCTCACTTCATTCTGATAATGTCTTGAGAACATGACTGAAACTGAATTCAAAAGTAATGGGCAATAACAAGGTCATTGTGAATCAGCTTTTTCCTTCACAGATTTTTTTTTAATTTTATGTGTATACATGTATTACGTGCGTACATGCAAGTGCACTCATGTTATGCAAGTACAGAGGATGGCTTCAGATCCCCTGGAACTGGAATTACAAACAATCATTAGCCACCCTGTGGGTGCTGGGATTTGAACCTGGGTCTTCTGCAAGAACAGCCAGTGCTCTTAATCTCTGAGCCATCTCTCCAGCCCTGTGAGTCAGTTTAACATGTCTGTTTAGCAGAATGATAGTAGTAGGTGCCTCCCTATATCCTGTGACTTGTCTAGGCACAGGTTCTTGCCCTGATAACAGTGCCAGGGATAGACTCTCTGCTGTGAAGCAGTTCTTAAATCCCATTAGAAGATGATTGGTTGCTCCTGCAATATTCATGCCACTGACTGTGTTGTCTGTATACCACAGGGTGGTTGCACATATAAGCCCACAGTGCATATGACACCAATCACAAGACTTGTACCAAGCCAAGCTAGAGAGGGGCCTTACATGGATGGGTGAGGTGGGCATTTAGCCCCAGCTCTAACTGAGAATCCATTGATGCTGGGAGATGGAGAGTCAATTTTCCTTACTGGTGTGATGCCTGGTAGGTTAACCAAACGTCAGGGCATGAATCCATACCTAGGAGTACTTAAGAAGTACGGTTTAGAATCCTTAGGCCTTTAAATTTTTTAAATAAATAACTAAAGTAGATAATAAGGGAGGACATGAAATCGGGGGGGGGAAGGTAGTAGTGTGGAGGGGCTGGAGAGGGGGTAAGGAGTCTGAAAAGGCTGATTAGGATCTAAATATATTGTATGAAATTTGGGGGTAAAAAATTATTTTTTAAAAAATTAATTGCTGCTACAGAATGTCAGCAGAAAACACAGAAAACAAATAAATGACTGGCCAGAACTGGGAAGGAAGGCAGAATCTATCTAATTGTGATTAGCATGAATTACCAAAACTCATCAAACTGCATTAGTAAATGTATTATATGCATGTTATGCCTCAATAAATCTAAAAAAATCAAGGAGAGAAAAAAGAATGCACTAGGTTGCTTGGCCAAGGTAATTTCAGGAAAACATGCCATTCAGTCTGGGTCAGGTTTACTTTTCACTGCATTTAACCAAATCAATATGAGAGAAGGCAGACGATGGAGAAGGAAAGTGTGAAAAGTGGACAATTCATTTAGGCAAGAAGAGTGAACTCAGTCAAAGCTACATACATTAAAGAACACTTTAAAGAATGGAGCCTGAATCCAGTTAAAAGATGGTGCCAAGGTGGATTTGGACAAAGCAACTACGTTTGCTAAAGATATTTGGAAAAAGTGGGACTTCGCACTTGGGTAACAGGAAAGGTTCTCTAAGAGCATCTCTCCATCCTTTGTTGGTAACAATACATATTCATTGAAAGGAAAGTGAAAAGATAGAACCTGCAAGCTATTTTGCTGAAAAATAGCTGCCAAAGGGAAGTGTTCCTAGTGTCAGCCAGGAAGGCACACAGAGGTACTGCAACTGTGGGCCAAGGGAGCTAAGCTCCATCGTAATCTGACAACAGATCTTGGCACCATATATAGTGCTGATTTTGCAGATATGCAGAATGCAAAAGTAAAGGGTCGTGGAGCTTTCATCAAGGCTCCATAGAGCCAAGAGGCCAAACACTGTGCAGTAGGATTAGATTCCATGCGAGGAGCTGGAAGAAGCACAGACTCAAGCTGTAAAGGAGAAGCCAAAGTTACAATGGACGTTGTTAACACTAGAACCATGGGACTTCTGCCAAGGAAAGTTGCAGGCACATAGTAGAGCAGGCTCTGAGAGAGACTACTTGTCCGGCAGAACTTGAGCAACAGGACTACCCAAGGCTGTTGGAGCACAGACTATATTACCGAAAGCCCCAGAAGCGAGATGTAGAACTGCAGGATTGGTGTCTGACCTATTGGTTTTAAATCTTGCTTTGGCAATCTTTCTAGGTATGTTCCATTTCTCCCTTTTACAATGTGAATGTTTATTCTTTGGCATTGTATATAGGAAGAATATGACTTGTATTTTTATTCTACAGGGACATACAGTCAAGAGAGTGCCTAGAGTCTCAGAAAAGACTGAAATTTTGGCTTTTGAAAAGTGAGACCTATTGATAATTTGAGGCTTTTACAGATTCAAAGCATTTTGCAGCATGAGATGATCATAAGCCTTTGTCGACCAGTTTAAGCATAGTTTAAGTGATATATTTGTGTATCGAGTTGTCAAGGATTTTTAACTTGTGAAGGCTAATCTTCCTTGACAGCTTCACTGGATTTAGAAGCACTTGGGAGACACACATATGGACCTAACTGTGAGAGCATTTTCAAAAATGTTTCAGGAAAGAAAAAAGGTACATCCCGCATGTGAACGGTATGAAATGGAAATGGAAATGAAATCAAAAAAAGGAGAATGCCAAATGAAAATCAGAATCCCTCTTTCGCTCTACTTCTAAGTCAGCACCACAAACCAAGCCACAAGCAGCTCTAGTTGACAATCTAGCCTTATCTGGTGGACACCTTCAAACTTCTGAGCCAAAATAAATCCTCTGTCACTTTAGCATTTTTTTTGTCAGGCATATGGGAAGAAAGACAAGAAAAATAACCAATACATCTTCTTACTACGCACAAGCCACCTTCATGACCATTAAACAGGTGGACTGTGCCTAATGTTTGCACATATTAAAGATGGGGATTAAAAAAATGTAAAAGAAATGACTTGATGTTTTTAAATTTGGAGCAGAATCAAATGTGAGGAATGTATACTTGGCATGATCTTTCCTTAACTCAGCCTGCCTAAATTCTCTACAGCATATAAAACTCTATCAAATGCCACTTCTTCCACAATTTCTTTTCACATTCCACTCATCATTGTGGAATAGTCTATTTTCACTCCAGTATTATTTCATTTATAGACCTAGGAATTGAGAGTAATCCTTTTCAGTGGGCACACATACTCTGTACTCTGTCTTCTAAATAATGCTTTACATGTGCTAGACAACAGAATTCCCTTACCAAAGACTACTTAAACCATGTCAGAATTTGGGTGAATGTTCGATATGAATACTTTACAACAGAAGAGTGGAAGCAGTCATCAGACTTGAGGTCTGGCCCATAGGTGCATGCTTTTAAGTAGAAGTGACAGATTAAAATTAAGATGTTACAGCTACACAACAAAATATAACATTGGATGCATTTATTCTAAAAGATTGCTTCTATCATAAATTCATATTTAATCAGAATGTCTTTTTTTCTTTCCTAAATCTGGAAATTTTACATGCAAGGAAAGGTCAGCAAAGGCAGTTTGGTTGGATGAGGTATGTGTCACAGATATTCATAAGCCCTCAAATAACAGGACGGAAATGGGAGTGCACAAACTTTAGCCAGGCTTGTAAGCAGAGCACGAGATGGAGAAATCAGGGACCTGACACAGATGCTCTCTGAACAGTCTTGTTCTAGAATACAATTCCATGAAGTCTACATTTCTACATTTTAATCTGGTCCTCTGTGTTATTACCAAAATTTGTCTGTGAAGATAGGGATAGTCTTCATTTTAAGTAGCTTGATTGGTATAAACACATGTGGTCTAGATACATAGCATGCGGGTCTCCATTTGTACCTCATCCTTGACATGTAGAGGCGGGATTATTGCCTCTATTATTCTATTTAGTCTACATCAATGTCCATGTGAATTAATCCTCATATTCAGTTTTCAATCATGTAGAAACATTTTAAACCATTTGGGGCAAAAAATGACGGTTCCTTCTGTTCACTGATATGCTGTGTGTTTTATAGATGTGGAAATTGAAAAGAGAGTCGTAAGTAAGTGAACATACGTATCTGGTGTCAATAGCCTGATTGGAAGTGCAGTGAAGAATGTTCAGTAAGTCTTCCACAAATTTCATACATCACTTCAGTGCCTTGGTTATTTTATCTGTGAAATCAAAGGCATGACAAGGATTCATGTTTGGCTACTGAAATTTTTAAATGACTGAATATATATATATA
>NW_008359442.1:4752222-4754458 GCF_000622305.1 Nannospalax galili | reverse complement strand
AAATTTAATCCAGGACTTTATGGAGCACTGCAAATTCCTGGGGCAATAGTCCCTAATTTTCATGGTGTTATTCTTATTGAAAACATTGATAACCCAAATCCATGTGTCTTTAAGAGAAAGATTGGAATTCCTTCTCTGTGATTCTGAAAATGACTATTATGCTTACCAATATGTCAAAAACACTTCCTTCTTTCCACTTTTAGAAGAACTACCTATAGTCAAGATAGAGGAGCAGAATTTCCCAGCACCAGAGGACATGGAAGTTTGAAACATTTTCATCTCAGTAATGTAGCTGGGGACTGCAGCAAGAAAGTCTGAAAATAGGAAATAAGCCTGCTTTACAGAAAATCACTTTATACCCCAGGCTGTGTTCTTGCTGTAATAGCTATACATGGGTATCCTAATGGGCTCCTTTGTACTTTGACTACAATAGATTCCCAAATAGATAAAACACTTATTTAAAGAGACAAATGGAAATTACACTTTAGTAGTTCCCCCCAGGAAAAAAAAAAGCCACAGATAAAAATCACTAGGTGACTGTTCTATGCCAGGGCTCTGACCTACTCTCTTGGCTGGTGTCTAGAGAAACTAATGCTTTTTTCTTACCTGGTTTCCTCTCAGTCAGGAGAGCTTTTTGACCCTAACATCTAACAAATTCCTAGAGGCTACAGGTTCTAGTCATTTTGAGAACAGTATCCACGGGAAACTTCTTTCTTCTGTCGGCTGCCACCCTCCTTGTGCCGAGAACTACGCTAAATGTCAAGAAATAAGAGTGGAGATCAAAGAATGTAAACAGCTGCTTTTGTCCTCAATGACCTTATGGTCTGACTGAAAACTCAGAACATTTGTATCTGTAACTAATTTCAGCTTCAAGCATAAGGATTTATGTAATTGGTGTTTGGTGTCAGAAAATATTATTAGTAGAGAATGTAATAATAATTATGATCATGGCGGTAATCGAAATAAAATGAACCTTTGCACACTTATGGCATGCTGGGAACTAGTCTAAGCCTTTGCAAATGTCACTGCAAGGGATGCAATAATGTCTTAGGGCTTCTGTAATAAAGTACCACAAGCTATCTCACTGAAAACAACAGAAATGCATTCTCCTGTAGCTCTGGTAAGTAGACATCTGAGTCATCTGCTCCTGAAATCTTGAAGGAAGAACCCGACCTTGGATCTCCCTAGTGTATACTACACCTACAATCCTTGCCGTTCCTTGGTTTGTAGTTGAATTACTCCTGTCTTCACCTGACTGTGTGCCCTGGATCTGTGGCCTTTCCTCTTTATATAGGGATAGTAGTTGAGGCCTTAGAGCCCACCCTAATCCATATGAACTCATCTGAGCAAATGACAATTACAAAAATATTGCTGAACATGCCACACTGAGTTTCCAGACTAACAGAATTTTTCATGAGCACTACTCAATATAGTCTAATTAGAGTAAAAATTATCATATTTCCATGGAAATACAAGGCCAAAGACATGAGTAGCATTGGGTAGAAGAGAGATGGGGCCTCAATTTAATAAATATTTATTGAACAAGTATTCTGTTCCAGAAACTGCAGGAGTTAAAAGATATTAAACACTTGGAGTTAATATTTATTAGGCAAAGAACTTCAAAATGCAAATATTCAGCAACTTACATAAGATGTTTTTTATATATTTTTTTAATTTTTTATGTGTATGAGTGTATTGCCTGCATGTATGTGAGTGCACCCTTGTTGTGCCATGCCACAGACATCAGAAGAGGGTGTCAGATTCCCCTGGAACTGGAGTTAAGGACGGTTTGTACCTGCCATGGGTGCTGGGAATCGAACCCAGATCCTCTGCAATAGCAGTCAGTGCTGTTGACCGCTTAGCCATCTCTCCAGCCCCAGATGTTTTTTTTTTTTTTTTTAAATAAAATAGGTCTAAAAATAAGATGCCCAGAATATGTATGGCACCTCTGCGTTTTATCATGCACCTCTCTCTCTAAGAACAAACATCTCTAAAGATGGGCAGCTAAGGGACTTCCTAGAACCCAGTGACAAAAGAAGCAGAAAATAGAGACTCTCTTTTTTTAATTAAGTCAGTGTTTCAGGAGGCTTTCTTATGGTATTTCCCTTTTCATAACTTAGTCATATCACCATACTTAACTGCAAAGGAAGTTGTGCTCACTGCATTCTTGGGAAAAAAAAAGGGGATTCTGTTTCCAAGAAGGAAGGGGGGAATGGATATTAAAACTCCATTTCTC
>NW_008359442.1:4747690-4752077 GCF_000622305.1 Nannospalax galili | reverse complement strand
TATAGTTTTCTATTCCTGCTATGACAAGGTACCATGAAATTTAAGTCTTAAAATGTGATTTGGAACTCTAAAATTCTGAGATAGGTGTCACTATACTGCAAAGATTCTAACAGGAGTGCGTCCCTTCTAGAAGTCTCAAAGAAGGACCTTTGTCATTTTCTTTTCAACTTATAGAAGCTGCCTGCATTCCTTGTACATGTCCCCATCATCCATCTTTGAAGCCAATGACATTGCATCTCTCTGCCCATCTTTTTTTTTTTCACATGTTTTTGTGACTCTGAACTCAGCTAGAAAAGTTTTTCATTTAAAGAATTATGGAACTTGAATGAGTTTGTTTCTATAACCAAGGATATTCTCTCCATCTCAAGTTTCTTAACATAAATCATATAACCATCCATATTACTATGTAGATAACATGAACACAGATTCCAGGCATTGGGCCATGGACAGCTAGGGATGGGATATTTTTTATTATGCTACAATAGCCACTTAAAATGCCATTGGACAGCTGTGACAAAGTAAGCATAGACTGGTGTACTAGGAGAAGCTCAGCTTCATTAGGGAGTCTGATTTGGAGGTTGTATTCACAGAAGTTTCATAGGAGGAATCAGAGGAAATGTATACTTCAAGGAAAGATTAGGGATATGATGGCTTAATTTAGAGTCAACTTGCCAAGACCTAGAATGACCTAGAAACAAACCTGTGGGCATGCGTGTGAGCGATTATCTGAGTAGGTTAGCCTCCGGGCATGCCTCTAAGGGATGTTCTAGATCACACTGAAGATGTAGCTTTAAGTGTGGCACTGTTCTGTGGTATGAGTGCCTGAACTGCATATAAAGGAGAAAATGAGCTAAGCACGAGGCCTTGCCCTCTGCTCCCAGACTGTGGGCATAATGCAACCAGTTGCTTCAAGTTCCTGATGTCCAGAATCCCTGCAATGATAGGCTATATAACATTTAACTTAAGCCAATCAAACACCCTTCCCATAAGTTGCTTTAGTCAGGATATTTTATCACAGCAACAGGAATAGTAACTACAGCAAGAGGAAATTATGTAAGTTCTGAAACAGCAGACCTAGGTATTGGGTATTAACTATGAACAATGGGGAAATAGAGGTGGGTTTAAGGGTTAACATGATGAAAATAGTGATAGAAAAATATAAACTTGCTAACATGAGCATAAAGGAGAACAGCCAATGGATTAAAAGACCATTTTAATGGTTTATATGTAAATGAGAAGATTTCCATTCATCTAGAGAAGGAAAAGAAATTTTTAGATATTATTAAAGGAAAAATGTTTCTCTGACCCGCAGCTCTCTCGGGGGTAAGTCCATCACACCCTCGGCTCCTTGAATCCGCCAGCCTCATTCACCCTCCCATCTCCCCAGCTGGTCTCTCCTCCTCACCTGGGTCCTGTCCAATTCCTTGTTTGGGGGCCCAGAGACCTGGGGAACCACTACTGCTTCCTGATCCTCTTCATCCAGACCAATTCAGGGCCTTCTCTGGTCCCCAGGAGCACAGCTTCTGGGCCTGGCCCCGCCATCACCTCCCTCTGCTTCCCTGGGCCAGCACCACCCACTAGCCTCTCTCCTGGATGCTGGGGCTGACATTTCCTCTTCCTGATCCTTTGTATCCAGACCAAACCAGCTCCTCAGTGCAGTCCCCAGGAGTCCTTGGGCCTGCTTCCCACACCCTCTGCCTTTGCATCTCTGGTGGCACAGTCACCAGCTGCCCTAGACCAGCATCTTCCCTGGCCAGGCTCCCAGGCCAGTCCAACTTCCAAATTCCTGAGGACAAAATCTTTCCTGGAGGGATCCAGACCTTAGAAGAAAGCCTGAGAGCATCTGATCCTCATCTGACTTGGGCCTCTGTGGGAACTCCTGAAGACAAAAGCAATCTGGCCACTCCAATATAAAATCAAAACAGAGAACTGGAAGCTGAGAGAACAAGCTTTTCACGCCCAAAAAGAAAACCACGAAGACACATAAAGCTCACAAAAAGAAGCAGACCTAAACATGAAGGCTTGAGTCTCACACAAGACTCAAAAAACTAAAAAAGAAATCACATCCCAAAATCACAGAGAAAAAATAACAACATGAAAAACCAAAATAAGATATCCCAAATAAATACCAAGAGTCCACTAGAGGAGTACAATGAGAACCCCACAGAGATAATGCAGGACATGGAACTCAAAAGAAGAATTATACACATGATAAAAGAATTCAGTGAATTTAAAGAACACACAAACAAAGAAATAAAAGAACTGAAGGAAGATAGGGATAAACTTCTGAATGAATTCAGAAAAAAGTTAGAATATTGAAGAATACGCAGGCTGACTTGAACAAGGAAGTGAAACACTCAGTAAGCCGATTAGAAACGACAGGAGATAGCCTCACCAATATGATGAATGAAATGAAAAACCAGTATCAAGATTGGAAGACAAAGTGGAGGAACTAGACCACTCAAGCAAAGATTATGAAAAATTTAAGAAATCACAAGAATGGAATATGCAGGAATTGTGTGACACCATAAAAAACCCAAACTTAGGAATCATAGGCATGCAGGAAGGAGAAGAATCCCAAAATAGTGGCATGGACCAGATCTTCAATAGAATCATGGAAGAAAATTTCCCAAAATTAAAGAAAGACATGCCCATACAAACACAAGAAGCATATAGAACAACAAACAGGACCAAAAAAGAAACTGTCCATGACACATCATAGTAAAAATACTAAACATCCAAACAAAGAGACCATACTGAAAGCTGCAAAAGAGAAACAACATGTCACATATAAAGGAAAACCCATTAGGATTTAGCTGACTTTTCAGTGCAAACTATGAAAGCGAGAAGAGCCTGGACCAAAGTATTCCCAGTTTTAAATGACCACAGATGCCAACCCAGATTACTATATCCAGCCAAAATGTCTATTATACTCAAAGGGGAAAGAAAAAACTTCCCTGACATTAAATAGGCTGAAGGAATTCATGTCCACACAACCAGCCCTTCAGAGAGTTCTGGAAGAAATACGAAGAGCTGAAGAAAGAAATGACTATACCCAAGAGGTTGCAGAAAGAAATCCAATGATGGTATAACTGTGGAAAAGTACAGCTATATCAAGAATGCAAACAGAAATAAAAATGACAAGATTCAATATTCATCTTTCATTAATAACTTTAAATATTAATGGACTGAACTCTCAGGTCAAAAGACACAGACTAGGTGAATGGATTAGAAACAAAACACATTTTTTGTTGTCTGCAAGAAACTCATCTCACTTTCAAGGAAAGACGCTATCTCAAAGTGAAAGGATGGAAAAAAATATACCAAATGGCACTGAGAAAAAAGCAGACATAGCAGTTCTAATATCTGACAAAATAGACTTTAAACTAAAACTAATCAGAAGAGACAAAGAGGACCACTTCATTTTGACCAAATGAAAATAGAATCAAGAATACATTACAATAATGAACATATACTCACCAAACTCTGGTGCACCCAAATTCATAAAAACAGTACTACAGGACTTTAAGACCCAGATTAGTCCCAATTCATTAATAGTAGGGGACTTCAAAACCCCACTGTGTTCATTAGATAGGTCAACAGGGCACAGATTTAACAGACAGACATCTGAATTAAGCAATACCATATATCAAATGGACTTAACAGTCATCTACCGAGTATTCCACCCAAGCACCAAAGGACATACTTTCTACTCAGCACCCCATGGAAATTTCTCCAAAACCAACCATACACTGGGGCACAAAATAAACCTCAACAAATACAAAAAGACTGAAATAATTCCAAGTATTTTATCAGACCACAATGAAATAAAGCTTACAATCAACACTGGAGATTAAACAACACACTCCTGAATGATGAATGGGTCAAAAGAGAAATTCAGAAAGAAATAAAAGTATTCATGGAACTAAATGAAAAGGACAATACAACACGACAAAATCTCTGGGACACACTGAAAGCAGTCCTTAAAGGGAAGTTTATAGCTCTAAGAGCCTACATCAAAAAATTGGAAAGAGCACAAATAAATGACTTAACATTGCAACTCAACACACATGAAAAGCAACAGCAAACAAAACCCAAACCCAGCACACAAGAAGAAATAACAAAAATCAGGGCAGAAACTAATGAAATCGAAACAAAGAAATCAATACAAAGAATCAACAATTCCAAGAGTTGGTACTTTGAAAAGATAAATAAGATTGACAGACCGCTAACCCAGCAAAAGAAGTAAAGAGCAAATACATTCCAAAAATAGAGATTAAAGGGGAGCATTACACCAGATGCCAAAAGATTTGGAACCAGTATAAAGTAATGATTTAAAAACCTGTAATCTATTAAAATAGAAAATCTAAAAGAGATGGACAAATTT
>NW_008359442.1:4747140-4747606 GCF_000622305.1 Nannospalax galili | reverse complement strand
TAAGGAAATTGAAACCGTAGTACAAAGCCTCCCAACTTAAGAAAGCCCAGGACCAGATGGATTTACAGCAGAATTCTACCAGACATTTAAAAAATATCTACATCCAATACTACTTTATTTATTCAAAAAAATAGAAATGGAGAAAGAACCTCCAAATTCCTTCTGTGAAACCAGCATCACTCTAATACCAAAGCCTGGTAAAGATACAACCAAAAAAGAAAACCAACGACCCATATCCTTAATGAACATAGATGCAAAACTTCTCAACAAAATACTTGTAAACCACAGACAGACACACATCAAAAAGATCATCCACTATGATCAAGCCAGCTTTATCCCAGCGATGCAGGTATGGTTCAATATACGTAAGTCAATAAACATCATAAATCTTATAAATGGGCTCAAAGACAAGAACCACATGGTCATTTCAATAAATGCAGAAATGGCCTTTGACATAATTCAACAG
>NW_008359442.1:4739231-4746625 GCF_000622305.1 Nannospalax galili | reverse complement strand
GAAGAATTAATATTGTGAAAATGACCATCCTACCAAAAGTCATTTATAGATTCAATGCAATGCCAATCAAAATCCCCATGACAGTTTCCACAGAATGGAAAAATCTATCCTAAGTTTCATATGGAAGCACAAATTACCTTGGATAGCCAAAACTACACTGAGCACTAAGAGCAATGCTGGGGGATTACTATACCAGATATTAAGCTGTACTACAGAGCTATAGTCATAAAAACAATATGGTACTGGCACAAAAATAGACCCATAGACCAATGGAACAAAATTGAAGACCCAAATATGAGTAAATGCAATTTCAGCCACCTGATATTTGACAAAGGGGCCAGGAATATTCACCGGAGGAAAGACAGCATGTTCAGCAAATGGTTCTGGCAAAACTGTATCTCCCCTTGTAGAAAATGAAACTAAATCCCTATCTTTCACCCTGCACAAAAGACAATTCCACATGTCTCGAAGACCTCAATGTAAAGCCTGAAACTCTGAAACTATTAGAAGAAAACATTTGGAAAAACCTGAAAGATATAGGCGTAGGAAAGGATTTCCTAAACTGGACATCAATTTCTCAGGTAACAAGGGCAAGAATTAACAAATGGGACCTCATTAAACTAAAAAGCTTCTGTACATCAAAGGAGGGAACCAAGGAAGCAAACAGAAAACCCACAAAATGGGAGAAAATCTTCACCAATGATACATCCAACAGAGGTTTAACATCCAGAATACATCCAGAGAACCAAGAGAAGAAGCAACCCAATTAAAAGATCGGCTAAGGAGCTATTCACCAGCGACACATCTGATAGAGGTTTAATTACCAGAATATATAACGAACTTATAAAACAGAGAACCAAGACAAGAAGAAACCAGATTAAAAGATGGGCTAAGGAGATGAACAGAGAGTTCTCAAAAGAAGAAGTAGAGATGGCTATGAAACATCTTAAAAGATGTTCAACATCACTAATAATTAGGGAAATGCAAATTAAAACCACTTTAAGTTTCCACGTTACAACTGTCAGACTGATTAACATCAAGAAAACAAATGATACCAAATGCTGGTGAGGATGTGGGGAAAGGGGAATGCTCATTCACTGCTGCTAGGATTGCAAATGCATGCAACCCCTATGGAAAACAGTGTGGAGAACTCTAAAAACTAAAAACGAACTTACCATATGACCTGGCTTTACCACTCCTTGGCATATACCCAAAGGACTCGTCCTGTTGCAGAGACACTTGTACACCCATGTTTGTTGCTGCTCTTTTCACAATACCTAAGAGGTGGAAGCAACCTAAGTGTCCCTCAATTGACGAGTGGATAATGAAAATGTGGTTCATTTATACGATGGAGTTTTACTCAGCAGTAAAGAAAGATGAAATCATGAAATTTGCAGGTAAATGGATGGAACTAGAAACTGTTATACTAAGTGAAGTAACACAGACTCAGAAAAAAATCGGCACATGTTCTCCCTCATATGTGGATCCTAGAACCAAATCCTGATAAATGAGTATGTAACCAGACATAACTACAGGAGCCAGGATAATGGAAAGAAACAGGGAGATAAAGAAAAAGAAAGAATCTGAAAGAGAAGAACAGTAGGAAACAGGCCTTAATAAGGGAGATATGGATGAAAAGTTGGGTTAATTTAAGGGAGGGGGAGGGAATGGTATACAAGGAACCTAGGGGATAAAGGGAAAGAATGAGCTCAAGAGATTTAGGACCATAGGAGAAGGGTACTATTAAGGGAGAAAGGGGGGAAATGGGGCATCTTAAGTGGGAAAGTCATGATGGAGGGGTGAGACAATGCGAGAGATAAACAATGCCTAGCTAGTTTTGAAAACCAGAGGGAACCATATTACTCCTACAACCTACTGACAAATTATACCTAGCAAATCAATAAATATATGTCTAGGTAAGGTTTATATGACAACAACTGGTCTTTGCCCAAGTTCATCTACATGACACACAGTAATTAAAAGTACCAGACTGGTGGAACTAACCTTCTTGGGTGTTTAACAGACATACTTTGAGGCCTATAATTATTTGGTCAGAGGGACATAAAGGACACTTTTTACTCCTTGCCCTCCTAGGTAGACTAGTTCCAGGGGACTATGAACATCTCTCAAAATGTCCTATATTGGTGGCAGGTCACCTGATCTCTTGATCAAGGAGGTGAGGAGACCCCACCAAATGGACTTGAACCAGTGTCCAGTCTACAAAGAGAAGGGTCAACACAGAGGAATCATTTCCTCCATGCTTCTAAGCGAAGCCAACCATGGTCGAGCAGGAAGGACCTCTGACTTATCTTCATACAGGCAGAACTGGTAAAAGATAGAAGCCAGGGGCTCCTCCCAAGTCCATATTACCCATCTAGGAAGTGGGTGTATAGTTAAATGAGATAGTTTGGGATGTTTTGTGTGACATACACAAACACACACACAAAAAAATCAACAAATTTTTTTTAATGTATTATATTTCAGGAAGAAGCATGGAAATTCACATCATGCTAATTAATAGAGATGATAAAGAATACCATTGAAATCTGCCCAATGACTTTATAGACAGACATAGGCACCAAGGTTCCAAGTGCAACAGATTATGACTAGTAATAATCAGATACATACAGATTAGAGATGCAAGCACCAACATCTCAGTGTTAGTAGCAAAAACAATGAGTCTTTCTGGAAGGAACAATATATTCTAAAATGAAATGGAGATCTTTTTTAAAGGCTAAAAACTCATCCAAATTTATGTCTTACAGGGCTTATACTGAATTCAATATTGTATAGCTGTATTAATTCAACAGCGAACCTAAAAATTTTATAGCCACTTTTCCAAAGAGATGTATCCTTGTTGACTGTGACCAGTGATAGTCATGTATATAGAGATTTGAAATGCATGTGAAAACGTCTCACTGTCAATTGCTTTGGAATGAATTCTTTTGTATGAAAAAGAAATAATAATGATTAAAAAATAATAATTAGTAGATGTGAAAAACATTACCATTGAAATCTACCTGATGACTTTATATCCATGCTCAGATGCCTAGAAGCTCAGAAAGTAACCAACAGTGATAGTAATAATCTGATATATAGAGATTAGAAATGCATGTGCAAACATCTTATTGTCAATTACACTAAAAATGAAGTTTTCTGCATGAAACTGTGTATTTTAATAATGAAATGGAGATCTTTTTAAAGGTTAAAACCTCATTTAATTTTATGTCTAATAGGGTTTACACTGAGTACAATATTGTATAACTGTAATGATTTGACCGTAAACCTAAAAATGTACAGCCAATTTTGTAAGAGATGCAGCCTAGCTCCAAAAATTGTTATTGAATATGTCAATGCTGATGTAATGAAATGCTTCTTCTAAGTATGTGGTTATTAAATAAATAATTTTTTAAAGGAAATAATGGATAAGAACAGTAAAGGTAAATGAAAATTCTTGGATTTTTAAATTTAAACAAGGAAGAATAGAGAGATAAATAGTTTACAAAGCAGGGAAAGACTCCCTAGAGACAAGAGTTATGCAATTTGGGATTCTGATAGACCCACTGAAGGGGTACTTCAATTGCCTCACCCTGTGTTCCTGTTCAGCATGGAAGAATCCAGTGCAGTCTGGGTTCCTATTCCCTATTGGCAATTTAGGTAACCCTTTCAGAGATGGCGTGATAAGAACAGGAGGTAGGAACTGGCTAGGCAGTTAGGATAAAAAGAGCCCAAAGTAGCCTGTTTCTTGGCTAAGTCAAAATATGTCCTTGGGCCTCTTAGCAACATACTCTGTTCCAAAGGCCAAAAATGTCAGAAGTATTTGGGAGTTTTTATCTAATCCTTAAAAAATTTTAGGGATATGTCTTCTGAGGGGGCAATTTTAGAGTAACCAAAAACCCCATAAAAATAAGTAAATAAATCAAAAAAGAAGAAAGAGCACATGAAGTTATCAGAGAAAAGTGATGGGGAGATATGGAAGGAGTTGGAGGGGAGGGAGTGGGCATGGATCTGATCAAAATACCATATATGCATGTATTAAATTCTCAATAAATTACTTATTTAAATAAATAAAAAGCAAGGAAAGAAAGTTTCTGTATATGAAAAAAAGCTTTTTCTCTCAGCAAAAAAAGCACTTCCATCAGCAAAAGAGATATCAAGGCACTGTCAGCAGACACAGCCCATGAGCACACTGAATCCCTCATTCAGTGCACTTAAACTTATAAACTGATAAATTTAAACTTTATCTACAAGATAATGGATAGGTTTTTGTCTAAGTTACCAACACTAATGTAATTTTTCTTTCTGCTATAATGAGCTATTTAAAATTCAAACTCTTGGGGCTGGAGAGATAGCTCAGTGGAAAGAGCACTTGCTGCCCTTGTAGAAGATATAGATTATTTTCCCAGCATCCACATGGTAGCTGTTATTCGAGTTCCAGGAGCTCTTAAACCCCTTCTGGTCTCCTAAGCAATTGCTTGAATGTATGCACTTACCTACATGCATGTGAAATACAAGTAAAATAAAAATAAGTAAATAAACAACAATTTTAATTCAACCTCAGGGCACACTTATATCAGGGAGGAAACAAAAATTCTTTGTTCAATAGGTCTGTAAGAAAAATCACTTTCATTAAACTGTGCTTTCTGATATTTATAGATTTATTAGGTTTCCAGAAAGAATTTTAATGAAGTCAAATTGTGCAATTCTATGTTATTTATCGTCATCCTAAAGTCTTGCTGGGGTCTTTTGAAAGTTCATATTGGTTTCTGGAAAAGCCTGCTTAAGGAATATGTCTCAGGGCATCACCAAACATTGATTGATAATTATTTTAGTGGGTTTCCAACAATCTGTCTTCCCCAAAATCACACCCAGTAAATCAAAGCATCAGCATTCAAAGAGCTCAGGATGCTACACAAGGAAACTATAGCCAGAACCATAAAAGAACTGGAGTGTTTGTGGTGCTGAGTGGAGCATGAGCATTAAAATACCCAGAACAGGGAAAATGGAATCCTCCAATACTAGGAATGTTTGTGAACACATAGCAAACAACCATCAAAACTTCTAATATAGTTAGTTTACCAGATAAGGGCCACAGAGCATAGGAAGTTATCCAATCATATGAAGTCGTTTATAGTCTAAGGATAAGGCATTATCAGAGTGTTATTTGCACACACTACAGCTAGCATAGCTACATAAATACTATATGACAACAAACAATTTTGATTATGTCTTTAAGGAATGAGACACTTTGATCTTTGTGTTTGTGTGTGGGCACAAAAATATGGGGGTATATGTGCAGGTGGAGTCAACCCTAGGTTGTCCAACCTCAAGTGCTGTCCACCTTCTTTGAGGCAGGGTCTCTCCATGGCCTGCAGCTTACCAACTAGCCTGGGCTGGAAGGCCAGTGAATCCCAGAGATCCACCTACATCCTCATCCCTAATGCCGGGGTTATAAGCACAATCCAACATGCCCAGCTTTTTCACAGGGGTTCTGAGGATTGAACTCAGGTTCTCATGATTCCCCAGCCCTCTGTGACCTTTAGTATGTGAAAACTCAGCTCTCTTCATCACCTTCCAAATAAGCTGCACCTCTTTGTACAGTAGGGCTCTGGAGTCAGATACTGCTCCTTCAAATATCAGCTTCTCTATTATAATAAGTCTAAATCTGGGCAAGCTATTAAGCTTCCCTAAGCCTCCATATGCCCATTAAAAATGAAAATAATAAGCATATGCTCTCACAGGGGGTTTGGAATGATTTAAAGAGGTAATCTGTAAAACACAGTAGATGCTTGAAAGACAGTACGGTACTTAAAAAAATAGTTTAAAGGAAAAAAATCTACTATCAAAATTTAAGACAAAATTTGCCATAGAAAAATGATTGTATATTAGAGATAGATACAATCAAAGGCAGACAAACACAAAGGAACAAAGAAAAATGTGTGTTTTGCTGCATTATTTTATCCAAGCAGCTATACCCATCCACAGCCAGAAGCCTCACAGTGACCAGTTGAAAGTTGGGAGACTGCAGATTTGGATTTCCATGAAAAATACTTTGCTGTCAGTGTAAATGAATATTTACCTGCCAATGTCTGTGGCAGCCCTTTGGCAGGGGCATCCAGAGGTAAATATTGGTTTTACCTTCTAGAACTAAACACTGTAATTATAAACCAGGGATCCACATACCTTAAATGAGTAGATTAATTAATTATAAAGCCTCATTAAAAGTCAAGCTTATCATTAGTTTAAATAGCTATCATACGAACTCTGTATTTGAGCAGAGTGATCTCTCTCTCTCTCTCTCTCTCTCTCTCTCTCTCTCTCTCTCTCTCTCTCAGTTCTCTCAGTGAATTGACTAATTATCACCTGAGGAAAGATTATTCATCCTGGCTCTTAAACATTAGACAATTTGCCACTGGTCAAGAAAGAGAGAGTGAACATTTTATTCTTATGATTGTTGTCGCATCCTGGATTCAGTATCAATATCCCCTCAGTATTGGGAACCATGTAATCCCATTATAATACATCACCTTCACTTTTAATGACTCACTAGAAAAATAGGTGCCTTATGATCAATGAGCTATTCCAAAGAGTGGAGCCAAGGTCTTTTATCTTTGGTCAAATAAAGAAACACTCATTTCAGAGTTCTGAAACCCATGCTGTAATGGGATTAAAAGAGCTAATGAGCTTACACATTTAATATCACATAAAGGCATGGGCTGAGAATCACAAAACATTGCACCACCTGGTTCTCTGCCTTCAGGTAACAGAAGGCTGAAGATTTAACCAATGTGAGGGATGTCTAATATGGATGTGATGGGCTTCTCGGTCTAGTATGATTTGTGAGGGAATCATTGACATAGGTGTCTTCCAGAGATAGAACAAGAATGGGAAGGCAGACCTGAGAGAAGTGAAGGGCTCTACATAGCCCATAAGTGAACTGTGAAGGCACGCTGTCAATCTGCCTTGCCTGACTCAGAGAAGGCACTAAGAAAAATAAATGAAAACTTCTGATGGGCTGAGGATGTAGCTCAATCATTAGAGTGCTTGCTTAGCAGGGATGAAATCCTGGACTCAAACCCCAGAGCCCAGCACCTCATGAACCAGGCATAAAGGTGCATGACTATAATTCCAGCACTCAGAAGGGGAGGGTGGTAGGATCAGAAAATCAAAGTCATTCTTAGCTACAGAGTGAGTGCATGCCAGCCTAGGATATATAAGACCTTGTCTCCAAACACGAACAGATAAACACAAACAAAAACTACTTTGATTATCTTTTGCTCTTTCAATATCCAAGCACATCTTTTGCAAGAGATTCTTCTAATACATCTCTTTGGGTAGCTATTCATATATTCCTGTTATTCATATAAGACTTGTTTATACTAATTATTCCTACA
>NW_008359442.1:4730202-4739147 GCF_000622305.1 Nannospalax galili | reverse complement strand
ATATATATATACATACATATATAGTTGCCCTAATTTTCAGGTATTGTACTGGGGGCATTGTATGATTTTTATTAGATTGTAATGCATCTTAGTATGAATGTTAAATGGGAGTCCCTTCATAATTATGGGATGTAAGTAATAATTACCATTACACATATTTTAATCTATCTTTGGGATTTCCAAAGCAGCACCATTAATTTGGGGGCATTGTTCTTTATTAACTTTAATTAGAAAGCATTCTCATTACAGTTTTATTATGACATTTTCATGTCTACTTTGTTTCCCATGGTCTTCCTCCCAGGCTCCACTCCATTTTCCTGCTTCCTGGTTGCATGCTCCTGTCCTTGGACTCCCCTTTGTAATTTCATGGCATTTGTTTTATTACTTTAAACTCTCCACTTCCTTGAACCTTGTGTTTCCACTCTCTTGGGCCCCTTTCTAGTTTCATGGATGCTACCCACACTTGGAGGGCCAAGGTTCACATGTATACATTTACATATTTGTGTGTGTGTATGTGGTGTGTGTGTGTGTGTGTTTGTGTGTGTGTGTGTGCGTGTGTGTGTGTGTGTGTGTGTGTTAGAAGCTAGGATACAAATAGGAAAGATAACATGCGAACATGCAGTGTTCATCCTTCTGATCCAGGGTTAGGCCTCTCGATATTTTCCAGTTCTAGCCATTTCATTGTTAATTTCATAATTTCATTTTTCTTTACATAATCTGTTAAAAAATTCCATTGTGTAGATGTACCACATTTTCATTTTCTGTGAATAGGCATCTAGGCTGATTTTGTTTCCTTGCTACTGTACAACTTTCTCTGTGGCAGGATATAGAATAATTTGGGCATATGCTCAGAAGTTGTATAGCTGGGTCTTATAGTAATTTTATTTTAGAAAACTCTAGAATTATTTCCATAATGATTGGACCAGTTTAAACTCCCACTAACATTAACTAAAGGTCCCTCCTTCTCCATATTTTCATCAACATTTATTAGTCCTTGTTTTCATGGTCATAGCCATTCGGACGTGTAAGGTGGAATCTCAAAGAAGCTTTAATTACATTTCCATGATGGCTAAGGATGCAGAAAACTTTCTAAGATATTAATTGGACATTAGTTCGGACGTGTAAGGTGGAATCTCAAAGAAGCTTTAATTACATTTCCATGATGGCTAAGGATGCAGAAAACTTTCTAAGATATTTATTGGACATTAGTGCTTTTTCTTTTGAGAACTATTTACTTAGTTCATTGTCCCATGTATTTATTGGTCATTTCTGATGTTTAATTTTGAAGATAAAGTTCTTTATGTATCTTAGATATTAATTCCATCTCTGAAGTATTTTTGACAAAGATTTTCTTTTTATGTGGGTTCTTTCTCTTCACTCTGCTGATAGCTTCCAGAAGTTTTTAAATTTCATTTAATTCCATTTGCCAAATCTTGGGTCTATTTCCTGTGCTTGGGTTAAATTCCAAAATTTTTTCACTACTTATATATGAGGTATTTTCCCTGTGTTTTCTTCAAGAAGTTTCAGTGCTTAGATTTGAAATATAGATCAAATCCATTTTGGATTGAATTTTGTGAAGGGTGGGAGACACAAATCTAATTTCATTCTTTTCCATGTGACTACCCAGGCTCATCAGTGGCATTTATTGGATAGGATTTTTTTCCAGTGCCAATTGTTGACACTTCTGTCAAAAAGTAGATGGCCAAATAGTTGTGTGGGTTTATTTCTGGGTCTTCTGCCCCCATTGGTCTATTTTTGAGCCAGTACTAGGTTATCTTTGTCACTGTGGTTCTGTAGTATAGTTTGAGGTCAAGAATTTGGTATTCCAGGCAGTTGCCCCACAAAGAATGGCTGTTGACCCAACAAATGTTGAATTCTACCAAACACTTAATGAAGCTCTTAAGCCAATATTTCTCAAATTGTTCCACAGAGTACAAAAGGAAGGGCCACTACCAAACTCAGTTTATTAAGTTAATATTACCCTGATACAAAAACCAGATAATTACATGCACACAAACACACACACACACACACACACACACACACACACACACACACACCAAAACTACAAACAAATCCCCAGATGAATATAAATGCAAAATTTCTCAACAAAATACTTGGGCTCATTTTTAATAGCCTAGGTAGACTATAAAAACCCTGTGACACCACCAGCAAACACCTAGAGCTGATAAACACATTTAGCAAAGTATCAGGAACAAAATTAGCATATAAAAATCAGTAGCCTTTCTAAATGCTGGCAGCAAGCATACTGAGAAAAATCAAGGAAACAATCCCGTTCATGATAGCCTCAAATTGAAATAAAATAGCTTGAAATAAACCTAGCTAAGGACATGAAAATTTGGTGTAAGAAAAACTTTGATACACTGAAGAAAGAAATAGATACCAGACAATGGAAAGATCTCCCATGCTCATGGATAGATAAGATCAATATTGGGGAAAAGGTCATCCTAACAAAATTAATTTCCAGATTCAGTGCAATCTCCATTAAAATTCTAAGTTCTTCATGGAAATTGAAAATATAATCTCAAATTTCATGTGGAAAGAAAAACCTCAGATATCAAACTTCTGCCTTTCCAGGCTTGGGGATCATTATGGAAGACAGGGAAGAAAGACTGTAATAACCAAAGATGGTGCATGACCACAGGGAATAAGGGTCTTCCAGGCAGCTAGACATTACTCATATGACCTCACAGTTATGGAGGCAGTATGCACAAATCTCACATAAGAGCAAGTCAGACAAAATCCCAGCATGGACACAAGGAGGTGGGAAAGAAATACCAGTCCTACCTGAGAAACTAATGGCAGCCAATGGCTGTTGGGAGGGATAGAGTTAGTCTCATTTAAGAATGAGACCCTTGGCAGGTTGATCAGGTTACAATGGATGGACCCACATCCAAAAGCATTTGGGGACACAAGTTTGATTGTATACCCCTGTCCCATGCCCATATATGTGTATGAAATTGGGCAGAGGATAGTAGGGGGTTCAAATGATGGAGAAAGGATCTAAATTTGATCAAAATATATTGTATGAAATAGAATTAGGACTCAGATTTAAATCCATGCACTTACAGTCATCTGATTTTTGGAAAAAGGGACAGAAATATGCATTGGAGAAAAGTCAGTATGTTCAAAAAGTGCTTTTTCAAACTGGATAGCTACATGTAAAAGAATGAAATTATATCCTTATCTCTCACTCTGCACAAAAGTAAACTCAAAAGGGATCAAGAACTTCAATATAAGATCTGATGCCCTGAATCTGATAAAGGAGAAAGTTTTGAATACACTGGAATTTATAGGTACAGGAAAGGACTTTATGAATGGGACCCCAACACCACAGGCATTAAGACCAGCAATGGACAAATGGGGCCTCATGAAACTAGAACACATCTGTAAAGCAAAGGACACCATCATTCAAGTGCAGAGGCAACCTGCAGAATGAAGAGAAGAATGTGGGGAAAGGAGAATGATTATTAATTGCTGGTGTGAATGTAAAATGATGCAGCCACTGTAGAAATAAGTGTGGAGGCTCCTCAATAAGCTAGAAATATATCTACGACATGATACAACTATACCATTCCTGACCATATGCCCAAAGGACTCTGTATTCTACCTTAGACGTACCATATTTATTGATGCTCTGCTCATAATCTCCAGGAAATGGACAACATAGGTATTTATCAACTGATAAATAGATTGTAAAAATATGGTAATTTACACAATGGAGTCAAGAAACAATATTTTCAGATAAATGGATGGAACTGGAAACTACCATCTTAAGTGAGGTAACCCAGACCCAGGGAGCCAAAGTCACATGTTCTATCTTCTAAGTGTATGCTAGCTTTGAATCTTTAAAACATATTCTATTTAGTCTTTTGATTTCATGTGTATGAGTGTATTTCCTGTGAGTGTATGCAAGTGGATCCATGTCATGCAGTGCCTACAGAAGTCAGAAGAAGGCGTCAGATGCCCTGGAATTGGAGTTATGGATGCTTGTTGGCTGCAATGTGGGCGCTGGAAGCTAAACCCTGTCCTGTGCAACAGCAGCCAGTTCTCTTAAACGCTGAGCCTCTCTCCAGCCCCTAGGTTTGCATCTTTAGATATATGTGCTTCAAACTGAAAATCCATAGAGGTAACGAATCTAGTAAAGGACCATGGTGGGAAGATTCATGAAAAGTGAGATATATTGAAGTGATATAAGGGAGAAATGGGAATAATGGAGTAAGAAGGGTTCAATGGGGTGAGAAACGGGAGGGCAGGACAGAAAAGGGAGGAATAACTAACAGTAAGGCCTTTTGAAAGACATATGGCAACCTACTGCTGTATAAGCTTCTTAAAATATATGCATATACAATAAAAAAGAGTTCAAATGTACTTACTGTGTTATAGAGGAGAACAATGGTCCTCCCAGACACTATCAACTAGCAAAAAAGAAGAAAAAAACAAAAACAAAAACAACCAATGCCAGGAATGGACCCTTTCTTTCAGAGATTTTTAATCAGGGATGTTCTATAGACCTTCAAACAATACTAGCTATTGTCACTGCTTTTGGTTACCCACAAGAACTTGATGATAAGGTCATATTGCTGAAGGCACTACATAAGTGAGTCATAGAGCAAACAAGGAGAATTCAAGCTGATGCTGACCTTGAAGCTTCTTCTTTGCTGACTATCTTTCACAGCTGGATACACATGCCGTTGTAAGAGAAAAGTAATAATTAACCTCACCTAGCTGTGAATCCTGCAAGACACAATAACAACTGGCCCAGCAAGATTTCCCCACTGGTGTAATAGTGACATGAATGTTGTGGGAGTAACCAAGCACATTCTGCTTAGATTTAAGGTCTGCTTCACAATGTGAAGTCCATATCTGGTACTGTTATCAGGGCCAAGAACCTGTTACTAGACAGGACATAGGCAGTAAATGAGAAACTATTACTAGCAGTCTGATAAAATAGACATATCATTAATTATACCCATAGATTAATGCACCTCTCAGCTTTCTGCTCTCAGCAGGGAACCATATTTTTGCATGTGGCGATTTACACAGAAGCCTGTGGCTGGTCAACTGCAGAGAAGGTCTGCAAAACGCTCTGCCCTGAATGGCACACCTATATCATTCCCTCTCTTCCCAAGTTTTAGGATTTATTACAGAAGAGGGGCAGAAAGATTCTAAGAGCCAGAGGTGGTAGATGAATACAAGGAAACCATGTTATCCTAACACCAAAGAGTAGTTCCACATAGAATCCTGATGACAAAATGTATAATGTCTGTACAAGTCCAAGTCAGACAAAATCCCAGCATGATTCAGGGAGGTGGACAGAAAACCCCACCCTAGCATAGGAACTATTGGTGACTGATAGCTTCTGGGAAGAGAGACAGTTTTCTTCAGAGTGTGACTCTTGGTAAGCTGACTAGTCTCCAGGGGATAGACACACACCCAAGAGTATTTGGGCAACAGAGATTAGACTCAATAGGCCTTTAAAAAATAATTATATTAACAGAGGACATAAAGTCATGGGCCTGTAGTAGGGTGGGCACAAAGATGAGGAAAGGAGTCAGAATGTGATCAAAATATATCATATGAAATTCACAAAGAATCAGTAAAAGTACTTTTTTAAAAAAAGAAGAAAAAGCAAGCTGAACAAAAGCATCCATTACTCTCCACTTCCATGGATGCAATGTGGCCAGCTGTCTCGAGCTCTTACCACCATGATTGCCCTGCCATGTTGGACTGTACCCTCAAACTGTGAGTCGAAATAAAATAAGAAACAAGTTGCATGTTCCCAATATACAATGGCACAGAGGAAACATTCCCATTGCAAAAGGGAATAATGGAGACACAGCAAGAAAAGATCAGACAAAGCAAGACCAAAACCCAGCAGGGCAAACACAAACCCTCCAGCTTTCCTTCTGGTATCTGGACCTCATGATGGAGTAGTAAAACCTTCAACAGGCTAAAAATAACTAACACCATAATAAGTCATATAAAATTTATAAGGCCTTTTAGCTGGTAACTTTGTTGAATTTCCTAATTAGTTCTAGACATTTTATAGATCCCTATAGATATGCTTATCTATAGGATGTATCATTTTCAAATACAGACTAGTTTACTCCTTCTTTTTCAATTTGTATGAGTTTTATTTTTCTTGCATAATGGGACTAAATAATACCTTGATCTAAATGTATAAGAAATAGTGAAAGTATTGTTAGAGGAAAAGCATTCAGTTATATGTACAACTAGGTATAACTTAAGTTGTATGAAGTCTATTTCAGCTTGAGAGAACTCTGATCTTTTGCCTATGTTTTTGTTTCTTAAACAGAAGATATTGAATTTTGTCAAATATTACTACAGATATAAAAATTCATTGATGCTTTTCAAGTCTATTGATGTAATAAAACTCATTAATTTTTAATATTATACCTTTGTATTTTTATGAAAAAAAATCCCTTTGACAGATGTACCATATGGCTTATATATTCTTGAGATATTAAAATTTTGTTGAATATTTCAGTTTCTAAGTTCATGAAAGTAACAGGTCCAGATTTTTCTTTTTTACATTTTTTTTTTCATTCCTAAGAGTAATGTGACTTCCAGGAATTGTTAAGTTGTTCTTTCTTCCTTTACCAGTTATTTACAAATATTTATGTAAAATCAGTATTGCTATTAAGTGCTAGAATATATCAGTAAAACTATATATACCTGTCTTTTTTTCTTATGCAAAATTTTGTTTTGCAAATGACTTTCTTGAGATATAACTCGTGTCTCATACAATTCACTGAGTTAATGTGTACAATTCAATGATTTACAGAATATTTAAAAATATAAGTGACTACCACCACACTTAATTTTACAAATTTTCATCATTTCAAGAAGAAACATCATGTTATTTAGCTATTTGTCTCCTTTTCTGATTCCTCTTCCAGACCTAAGCAATTTCAAATCTATTTTCTATCTCTAGATTTTCTGTTCTTGATTTTCCCATGAATTACATTATAGAGTATATGTTCTTTTGTGACTGTGTGTCCTGAACACAATGCTTTCAAGATTCAGGGATATTGTGACATGTAGCAATATTTCATTACTGTTATAGATAAATGACACTCTATTCTAAGAACTTACCATGTTTTGTTTATCCAGTCATCTGTTAGTAGACATTTAAGCTGATTTTACTATTCGACTATTGTGAATAATGCTGCTATAAACATTTGGTACAAGTTCCCATGCAAACACATGTTTAGTTCTCGTGGCTACATACTTGAAAGTGGAATTGTATCATGTGGCAACTCTATGTTGAACCATGTGAGGAATGGTCAAAAGTTTGCTTTATTTTAATATTATTGCATTTTTGCATTCCCATCAATAGTATATTAAGATTTATTTCTCTATCTCCTCGATAATACTTGTTATTATTTGACTCTTTTTTTAATGACATTAAGAAAATAAATATATATTTTCAACCTTCTGGCTGAGTAGATCTAGGAAATTCACTTCCTTCATTTATCCTCTGTATTTTTGCATATATATCCTCTTTTTCCTAGTCTCTAATGCTATCATGACAATTGAAGAATTCTGTTACAATTCGGTTTTCAAACTCCTGTCTGAAATTTGACTATCAAAATTTCTTTCTAGGTTTCAAAGTTTTGTTTGTGATATATGTTTATTTGTATAACTCAACCTTTTAGTTTTTATATGTTAGAAAAATCTTCTGTGATAGGTTTTTCAGGTAATAAAATTTAGTGTATACACTAAAATAATTATACTCTGATGTACTATGTTATTTTCTCTGGCTACTTATAATTGCTTTCAAATATTTTATTATTCTCTAGCTTGATATATATACATATATAACTATATTGTTTATATATATTACTGTATCTGGATAAAATGACTGAAAGAAATTTCTTAAAACTCCCAGTTCAGTTCCAGAATTTAACTACAGCATAAAACAAATTAACATGAAGTAAAATAAGGAACATAAGGAACCAAACCTATTTCATAGTGACTCAGACCAACACTTAAAATGCTAGCATTATTTTGTTACAAGTTAAACCACACATGATCTCCTTATTGCATAGATAAAGAAACTGAAGCTACTACAGATGACCAAGCAATGTGTTTCTAATATCAAAGCATATTGATAGCAGGATAGAAACTAAGCTTATTTGCCTATGATTGCTTCTTAGTAACTGGTTCCCCAGCCTGCTGTAAATATGGATCCAAGATCAGATGTGAAAAACAGGCTGACACATGACTTGACATGTCTTGCCAAAACTTTGTTCTATGTAATCAGTTTGCCCACTTAGAAGGGCAGGAGGGCAGCCTTAGAAGGCTGAGGCAGGAGGATTAGGAGTTCAAGGATAGCCTCAACTACATAGTGAGTTCCAGGCTAGCCTAGTATTTGTAAGACCCTATTTCAAAATAAAAAGCAAAACAATAGCTGGGAGTTGAGGGTTGAGGGTTGAGGGTTGAGGTTCAGCCTCTTGATAAAGCTAAATTGGCCTCTATTTTCCATCTTTTCCTGTCTGGATTGACCAGGGTTGTAGTATGAACTTCAGTTACCCGCTGTTTCATTTCTAAAGCATGCTACGCTGCCAAGTCATAGTGTAACTTTCACTATACCTGTGTTTTGCTTCTAATTTCTAAACTTGACCCTGCATTAGACACAAATCATCTACATCACTTTTTTTTCAGCGCTGAGGTTTGAACCCAGGGTCTCACACATGCTAGGCAAACACTCTACCATTGAGCTATACCTCCAGCCCCCTGGATACAATAATCACCACCAGCAGTACGATGAAGTCAGAACTTCAGGAAAGAGTCCCAGAAACTTCCCAAGACACCCATAACTTGTTATAGGAAGCAACTCTGAAAATTACCAATTGGATACATAAAATAAACTGCAATATCCCTTTTTAATCAAACTT
>NW_008359442.1:4699167-4730156 GCF_000622305.1 Nannospalax galili | reverse complement strand
TGAATTTGCCTAAAATTTAGCCAAAGGAAATTCATTTTTTTAAACTGCATTTTGTATCCTTCTACCTGGATTATTTAGCAAAATATTTTATTTATAGTAGGTACACAATAAAAGCCAACAAAATGGGAGTAGCTCATACACAGCAAAAAGAGAAAAAAAAACAGGCTAAAAGGGAAATGTTTGAAACAGCTTTTTTTTAATTTTTATTAAAAGATCTCCTGTGCAAAGGTTCACACATGTAAGTTGGGAGACACGCTGTCCAGTGGCCATTTTTAACTCACACTATCAAGTTTTCTTTACATTATCAGTATAAAACAAATGGGAAATGCCTTGCAAATACTATAACTCTCAACATTAACAAAATTGCTAGTAAGAGAGCATATTAGTCAGGGTTCTCCAAAGAAACAGAACCGGTAGAATGAATATATATGTATAGAGATTTATCAGCTTAGCTCACAGATAAGAGTCCAAATAGTCCAACAATGGCTGCACCACACTGAAGAGGCTGAGAATCCATAGTCCCTCAGTCCCTGAGGCTGGATGTCTCAGCAATCTGGCACTGAAGGTCTGATGAATTCCAAAAGATCAGCTAGTCTTCAGTCTACAGCAGCAAGACGAACTCACCAGCGAGAGAGAGGGCAAGCAGCAAGAAGCCAGGTACTCTCCTCTGCCATGGCCCTTTATACGGGCTGCCATCAGAAGGTAACACCCACATTTAGGGTGTGTCTTCCAGCTTCAGATGATCCAGTCAAGAAGATTTCTCTCATTTCAGTTAATCCCAGATCCAGTCAAGTTGACACCCAGGATTAGCCGTCACAGAAAGTATATGAATTGACCAACTACTTAATATTATCTGGTGTACAAGTTGCCAGGTTACATTCTTTTGTCATGCACATAACAAGATTTTTCAGGATTAAACAAGTAGAAACAGCATTTAATTCATTCATTTCCCATATCATTGAAAGGGATATAGGTGGCACTGTGGTGATGCAGAGAGTTGCTTCTGTCCTACAAGAAATAACCATTTTCACTTTGATACCTATTTGAAGTAATTTTCCAGTTTAGTGATTATGCACCAATTGCCTATACAATATTCATAAATTGATGATAGCAGTTTATGAGTATTACAGTTTCTCACCTACATATGTATATTATATATGTATATGTGTACATATACACATAAACTGAAAATGGGGCTGGTTTAGAGGTTAAGAGCAACAGCTGCTCTTACAGAGGACCTGAGTTTGGTTTCCAGCACCCACAGAGCAGCTCACAGTCTAACAACTGCCACGGGGGAATCTCATGCCCTCTTCTGTCCTCTGCAGCATTGCACGCATGTGGTGCTCTTACAGGCAAAACACTCAAACACATAAAATAAAAATACTAACCCCCCAAATTTTTTTAAATCTGAAAACCAAAAGTGATTTAAAGTCCTCGACAACACAACCTAACTTGACTTGGTATTTTTATACCTGTGTATTAATATTTTGTGTATTGGTATCTGTGTATTAATTATTTGTATATTAAAACTTGTGGGATGTTGCCACAGACACACAGGAGTCATTATGCAATATGAACAAAATTTATGTTCTCTAATTTGCTAAAATCTGAAAAATTCTGAAATTGTAACTGTTTCCATTGACAATTTTAGATAATGCTTATTGAATCTACATTGAATGATTTAAAACTCTCCAGTTTTCTCATTTATTTAGTGACAATAATTTTAAAGACTATGAGTTTTCAAAGAACACATAAACCATATTTTAATTCATAACATGAAGAAAGTTATAATCTAGAGATAAATTATTCACAAATTTAAATAAATTCTAATCATGTTCTTGATACTGACTTGCAGTTTCTGATTTCAGGTGTCTTGTATTTAATTTATTTACTGTTAACAGCTGATTTTATAAGTGGCAAATAGTCATTTTGAAAATTGCTATTTACTTGGCTTAAGATGCAGGCACTCAGGGACTGGAGGCCGAATGAGTCTTAGATCAGGAATCATACTTCCCACTTAACAGCTCTGACAGTGTGACTGTCGCTGATGCAGTATTATAGGCTGGCGCTGTGGACCTTGAAGAGAGCAAATGAGTATCGACTGTGGTGATGGAGATGACATGTCTCAAGAGGATCCCAGTGTTCTCAGAAGACAGAAACTGAGGAGTAATGACATTAACATCACTCTGTGAATAAAATGGGGCCTTGGGCTGTCAGGGGAGGCCAGAGACTGGTAACTGGGTGGTGTATCCTTATGCTAAATGGAAAGGAAGTTACTTTTGAGAGTGAGCTCTCCATCTGAAAAGTCAGATTGCTTTTCTTGAAGTCCAGATATGATAATGCTCACCTGGGAAATATAGTCCTAAAGAAGGTCCGTGAACGAAAAAGACAACACAGGTCTCTCTTTGTGTGTCTGTGTGTATCTGTGTGTGTGTGTGTGTGTGTGTGTGTGTGTGTGTGTGTGTGTGTGTGTCTTTTCTGTGTGTCTGTGTGTACTGTTTCCTTGAAGTTTCAAAATCAATTGTTTCCAAGTAAAGCTGATTAAATATGAATAACCCTCACGTGCATCACTGAGTGGACACAACATTTTCTCGTGCAGCCCTTTGGATCACGCGTAAAAGGAGCAGGGAAACCTTGATTGTCGAGAATTTTAACTTGTTTCTAACCAATACTGAATAGGCCATCAGAACAGAATCTGAGTTAGGCCCAGATTACCAATCAAAACAATAAGGTTTCTAAGGAGCCTGAAATCCACCATCCCTTTTATTTTTTTTCTGGATAGATGTATTGGTTATTTTTCTGTTGCTGTGATAAAACATCATGACCAAGGCAACTTATAGAAGGAAGAATTTATTTGGCTTATGGTTCTGAGGGTTAGAGTCCATAATGGTAGGGGAGGGATGGTGTTGGAGGTGGTCAATGCACAAAGCAAAGCAATCATATCTTCAAGCTAGCACAGGAAGAAGAGAGAGACTGGAGATCTGGCAAGCCTTAAGAGCTCTCAAAGCCCACCCCCAGTGACGTGCTTCCTCTAGCAAGATCACACCTCCTAACACCTCCCAGATCAGCCATGAACTAGTGGCAAAATGCTCAAATACATGGAGCCTATAGGGGACTTTGTCATTCAAACCATCACAATAGATATTCTGAGTGTGTCTTTTTTATAGTAAAAAATCCACTAGTTATCTGGGAATCCTCAAGAATGGCTCTATGTTTAGTGTGGTTTTGAGTTACCTTTTGTGGTTGTCTATGTGGTTCGTGGTTCTTAAACCATGACTGGTAGTATCACCTGGGAGTTTGATATAACTTCTCAGGCTCCATTTGGGTTGCACTGATGCAAAAACTCTAGCTTGAACACAACCAATGTGTAACTCAGCCAGCCTTCCAGATAAATGAGGCATGCTAGGTTTGAGAACCACTGGCTGGTCTCACAAGATTTGATTGGAGTATGCATCAAAAAATTACCTGATCTGGGGAGTTATTGGCTAGTTTATAGTCCTCCTGCTGCAATAATCCACAGCATGCTAATACCGAAACTGAAGCTCTCATCCCTTTATGGAATCTGGCTGCATCCAAGAGAACAAGAAACAAATGCTTCATAGAAGCATTTTGTCATCCTTCTCCGAATGACACAATTTCAGAAGGACCAAGGTATCTGGAAACATACCATAGGTCACCAGGAAGCAGAAGACCCATTTCTTCAAAGCTGTGGTCCTTGATGCTGAAGGAAAACTACTGGGTGGGGTGATCAAGTGTCTAATTTGCAAAGTAGCTAATGACTGCCTCCTACATTCTGTGTTCACCTCTGTTTAAGGTCTTTTAGCAATTGCAAAATTATTTTGCAAGTTTCAGCCTACCCTCAGCATGCTAAACAGAACTAGGAATCACATTATGATACAGAATCGCACCACACAAGACCAAAAGAGGAGCCAAAGAAACACTATGGCACAAAACCTCAGAGTGAAATCAACATTCAAGGAGACAGGAGGCACAAAGTGAGTGACCCTGGTTTTTAATCCTGTGCCAACCTTGTCTGATGACAGATTTCTCTTATTTAGCAGAGCTTTCCTTTATATCTGACAAGATTCAAAGAGCCTGCATTGCACAGTGGTGAAGCCTGAATTATCTTTGCAGTTCTAGTGAAGACGTAGAATTCAGGTAACACAATGCAGCCAGAGGTTGAATGGTGTGGCTTCATCCATGGTAGAGAGCAGGTCCGGTTCTTGGTTCACTGTGAACTCATTCCACCAAGGTCTATGGCTATTTGATGAATGTCAGACCTTCCCTTATGCCACCTGGTTTCAAACTGACTCAGAAAAGAAATAAGATTGAGCCTTTAATGAAGGTCAACAAAGACAAAATAAGAAAAAGGAAAAGGGAAAGAAATCACCTTTAAAGGCAAAGCAGCTTTATATCATTTCTTTCCAGGAAAATGGAGCTTGAACACTGAAAGACCTTCCCTATTACAGTATCACAGAACAGCACTCTGACAATAATGTAACTTCCACATAAGATGAGAAGTAAAAATTAAATTGTAAAATTAGACAGGAGTATTGCAGCTCAAATATAGGCTCTAAATCATCTTATGTTCAAGAAAATTTTTATAATACAAGGATGGTCTTGGTATATGTGTTAGTCAGGTCTGCAGAGGAGCAGAACCAAAGGCTATGTCTACCTATAATTAGAGGAGAAGCTATAGTAGACTGGCTCACATACTCAGAAGCTGAATAATCCCACAGTGACCATCTGCAGGCAGAAGAGCCTGGGGAACCAGTAGCTGTTCAGTGTAAGAAGCTGAAAGCCTCAGAATGAGACACCAGTGATTCTGCCTCAGTTAAGCAGAAAGCCTGAAGACGTCTGGAGAATCAGCGGTGCAAGTACATGTTTAAAAATGGAAGACTGGAGTCAGTTTGCATGAGTAAAGACATCTGAATAAAATACCCACTTAAGATGGGTAGGACATTAGAACACCCATGGGAAGCTTCTCTTTCTTCCATATTGTCAGTAAAGTCAAGCCCCCAGCCTACTAAATGTTGCTGTACTCTTTAGAGGAATGTCATCCCATTCAGTTTATTGTTCCATGTGCCAGTCTTCTCTGGGAAAACACTACAGACATACAAAGAATTGTGCAAGCACTTTTCTAGACCTTCTATACAATCAAGTTGACAAAAAAGCTAAAGGTTTCATCAGAATACATAAATATATCCTGGTCAGTTTTTGGCTAATACCTAGGATTATAATAATAACTATATAATCTAGCGGAAATGGTTAAAGATAACTCTCAAACATCAGGTATGATTTATATGTATAAATATATATATATGAATAATATGTTCATGAGCTATGTAATCCTTATAAAATAAAATCTAAAAATGCATCATTTCAAAGAAAAGAAACAACAGTAATTAACTGAACCTTGGAAGATTGATTTCACACAGCCAATCTGAGATTGAAAAAGGAAATTATTCCTCTTTGGGATTATTAACTTTCCTTTAACACTAAATTCATATATACCTACAGAACCAACCTGATGGCAATAATATTTTTGTCCCAAATTTATGTTTGGGATAAATGAAATAGTATATAGACTGAGTTTCATAAGACTTAATCATTTAACTATAAAATGTGTTTAAATGTTTATACTTTTCATTTCATATACTTATACCTTGTGGTAGGGTATTTATCCTTAGATTCTTTAATTTTGTATATGTTTGTATTGAGAAAAGCTTCCATAGCAGGTTTACACGGGACTCCTTCAGAAGGCCTTTAATGGTAATCACCCCCTCTTACTCCCTCTTCCCTGCTCTCCCATCCCTCACCCCATTAAAACTGTCCTATTCCCCTTTCCCACTTATATCACTGCATTTTATCTTTCCTCAAGTGAACCCCTCTCATGACACCTTATTAGCTGCCCAGTCTCTAAGGATTTTCCAATTGAAACATACCTATCTAAAAACTGAAGGCTAGAATGCACTTATGAGAGAGAACATGCAGTGTTTGTCTTTCTGATTCTGTTACCTCACTTAGAATCACTGTTTCTAGTTCCATCCATTTACCTGTGAATTAATTTTTCTTGACAGCTGAATAATATTGTATCGTGTGAAGGTACCATCTTTTCATTTTCCATCTAGGTTGCATCCATTTCCTGGCTAGTGTGAATAAGACACTAACGTGGATAAACAGTATCTCTGCAGTGAGATAAAGAGTCATTTGGTTATGTGTCCAAGAGAGGTGAGGCTGGATCATTGCCTCAGAAGAATAGCAAATGAAAAGTCCAGTCCTAAGAATGGACACCCTCTTTAGCAGTTGTTGACCAAAAGGATCCCATAGATCCTGAAACAACACTGGCTATTACACTTGACTAGAACTGGAGGGCAGGACACTGTTGCTAATGACACTACATCTCTGAGTTTCAGGACAAACAAGGAGATATCTAACTGCTATGACACTGAAGCTACATTTCTGCTGTCTAGTTTTCATAGTCCTGTGCATGTTACTGACAGAGAAAGGTAATCATCAGCTTTGACCAACTGTGAACCCTGTGATCTCCCATGGAAACTGGTTTGAAAAATATGACCCATCGTGCAATAATGGCACGAATACTATGGGAGTAACTAGTCACCTTCTAATTGAATTTAAGGGCTGCTTCACAATAGGGAGTCTGTACCTTACACTGTAATCAGGGTAAGAACCTGTGCCTAGACAAGTCACAGGCCATGAGAGAACGTACTATTATCATTCTGCTAAAGAGATATAATATTAAACTGACTCATAATGGCTTACTGTTATATCCATAAGTGAGTACGTCCCTCAGTTCTCACTACAGAAGGTTCTGATAACAGATGACAGCACAGAAACCCACAAATACTCAACATGCAAAAAATAAGAGACTGCGGAGTACTTAGATCTAAATGGGACACATATCACACCTTCCCCTCTGAAGGCTGAGGAATCATTGCAGAAGAGGGGGAAGAAAAATTGTAAGAACAAGAGGTATTAGAAGAATACAAGGAAATTGTGTTATTTGATCACCTTAGGATAGTTGCACATATGAACTCACAGTGCTTATGCTAGCATGCATAAAACTTGTGCAAGCACAAGCCAGACAGGGGCCCAGCATGAATTGGGGATATGGGCAGGAAGCCCCAGCCTTAGCTGAGGATCTATTGGCAAGTGATGGATGCTGGGAGAGGTAGAGTAACTTTTCCTTACTCCTGTGATGCCAAGTAGGTTGACCAGACTCCAGGGCATGGAACCACTCCCAGGAACACTTGGGAGGCACAGATTGGAATCAACAGCCCTTTGAAACAAAAATTAAGGAAATAACTATTATTTATTTATTAAGGAAATAAAATAAAAGGATACATAATAACGGCAGACATGGAATAGGTAGGGGGGAGTTACTGTGAATGAGCTGGAAGGGGAAAGGGGTGGGGGAAGGGGTCTGAATATTATCAAAATACATTATTGAAATTCTAGAATCAATAAAAATATCCCATGAGATAACTAGCAAAAGGCCTCAGTATCCTCAATTCATGTAGAAAACTGAAGGCAGTGGACCTAACTGAGGGACCACTACAATTTCAAAGGTCTGTGTCTGTGGGGATACAGAAGCAAATACAAATATACATCAATGCCAACTAGCAGAAAAGAGAACTGGAGGTGCTACCTAAGGAATTTGTGCAAATACAGAAACATCCGGCTTCGTTAAATAAATCTGATGTGTGTATGCACACACATACATACCTATCTGTACAACTCACCAAATACCTATATTTTGTATATACTAAAATAGGTAAAGCATACAGTTGCTTTCTTGGCTGAGTGTGACAGACAGGGGAAGTTTAATAATGAGACAGACAGACAGACAGACAGGGAGGGTTATCTTAAAATAGCAATTTACAAATTTTTTGCTATAGAATATTTTCAACTGGGCCTGTGAGCTGTTTCAGCAAGTTAAGGTACTTGCGGCCGAGCCTAACAAACAGCTGGATCCTTGGGATGCACGTGGTAGAAAGAAAAAATTGATTCCTGTAAATTGACCTTTGACATCCATGCATACCATGGCATACACATCCTTACTCACATACACATATATACACAAACAATAAATAAATAAATGTAATAAAACTCTAAAAAAAATTTTACTGAGGAGCAAAAAAAAAATCTTAAAAGTTATTGAAGGGCACCATAATTCTTTCATTTATGTGGGTTTTATCTGTTACTATTGATGATAATAAAAGTTAAAGAAAGAACATGTATATACTTAAAGTGAATAATTAATAAATTTCAGTATAAAGAAAAATGATAGTTTGAGAAAATTAACTATATTTTTCAAAACAAAAACAGAAAAAATTTTCACTGTTTATATTTTTGAAAGTATGATTAAACTTTGTTTTACTATAAAATGGGAAAATTTCCACATTCAGTCTGTTGTTTAGATTGACATGCTAAAAAAGTGCTTTCTCACAGTAAGAACTGACAAAAAGAGGGTTCACTGACCCTGAAAGTGTATTTTAGACCATTGAAAATATATCACAGTCCTCAGGGAACCTCAGATCACACTTGGTGTGATAAGGAAAGAAATTTCATGTTAGATCAGCTTTGAATACTCAGCCTCAACTTTTGAAATGTTTCCAATGAAATCAGATCTGATAGAGCTTTTGACTTTCTGCTTTGGAAGCAGATCTTCCACAGGACCAGTGCATCTGTTTTCCTTTCTGTCCTGTGAGACTGATAGCCCGGTCACTGATGCACACCTCTAATCATTATCTGCATCAGAATCTCAGCATCTGTAGAGCCATACCTGCCTCCTTCTCCCTCTACTGTTTTACATGTCTATGTGGCATCAGATGCTGTGAACAGTATACCATAAACTAGGAGGGGATTTTGCATATCTTTCAGATAAAATGCCTTTGTAATACATAGTCTGCGTTCATTGATAATAACCCTGCTAAAGTGAAGATGTAACCAAAATGAGAAGCTGAAAACTGACAGCTTAAGTGCATATCAGCAGTGAACACCTCTTTACATCAAAATCCCACACTCTATTTAGGTTGATGGAGCAAGTCTATAAATACATGATGGAAAGAGTTGGCTACGATGTCAGAAGCCAGGCAGGCTCCTAGACTTGCTCTTTTCTTTAAGGCTTTATTATGACAACTACAATTATATGTTTTCTAGGTCTCAGTCAAGGCTGTGAGCCTTCCTGCAAAGATGAGCTATGAGAAAATTCTAAGCTGCTCAGAGATTGCAGCAGATTGTTCTAATCGTCCCCCCACACACCCTATTAGACCATGTTTGACAGAGAAGTAGGATATTGGTCTGTTTCTAGACTATAGACACGCACACACACACAGGCATGCATGCACATGCAACACCACATATAAATAAATAAATGTAATAAAACTCTAACCCTAACCCTAACCTTTATACTTTTAGCTTAGGCAGAAATATCAATTTCTTTAAAGAAAAACTGTCTCTAAATGCTACTCTTTAAGCTTTAGACAGCACTGGTGGCCAGTATTTCAAAGGAAAGCATATTTGTCCTTGTCAAACTTGTTTACATGAATCAAAAAATGATGCTACCACTGAAGAGCTGCCATCCGTGTTTCCCCTCACTCTTCCACCCTTGCTTTGTTTCGTAGGGTGGTGATACTGAGAATGCACTTCTGCTAGTTTAAAGGGTGTTGGGATCCCCTCCCCCACAGTAGGTGGAATGTAATGACATCCCCCAACTCACAAACTCTTAGTTCTGTAACAGGTAGAGTATGCCTCTGCAAACAGAGGTGAGAGAGGAGCAAGAGTATAGTATACTTGGAGAGCAGTATATCTTTTTCTTTGTTCAGTTGGGCTGACACTTCATGCTTTTATTTACCTTTATGTTTCTTTCTGCATATCTACAGAATTGCAAAGAACTCACGCACACAGATTTTGCAAACCACTGCTAAACGTTGGTCATTAATTTGTTATGTCTGAGGAAAAAGTGTTTCTCAGCAGGTTTGGATGATGTGTAAAACCTGCCCATGACCCAGGCTTTCCATGATGTTTTATAAGACCTATGATAACTGAGAAGAGATTCGAAACACGTTTGTCTGCCATAAAGTTTGACTGTTTGCCCTAAAATATGCAGAATGAACATTTTTATTTCTTATTTATTTTAATTTTTATATGTTTGAGTATGTTGCCTGCATGTGTGTAAATGCACCCGTGTTGTGCAGTGCCCACAGAAGTCAGAAGAGGGTGTTGGATCCCTTGGAACTGGAGTTATGGACCGCTGTTAGCTGCCATGTGGGTGCTGAGAATGTAACCTGGATCCTCTGCAAGAGCAGCCAATGCACCTAACCACTAAGACATCTCTCCAGCTCCTTTTTTTTATGTCTTTAATTTTGGTTTTTCTCATTTCTTGTCTATTGTTCTAAGGTAAAATACAGATTTATTCTAATGCCACAAGAACAACTTTTTCGGGATGTCTGCCCCAACTATATTTTTATTGGCCAATCAAACTCCTCTTGAAAAACTAAGATGAATGTAGACAATTCATAAGTCATCCAAAGTTTGGATACTGTTCTTTTTACTTTAAATCCCATAAAATTTCACTATACTACAACTCTACTCAAGGACCAACACACCTCAGTTTTCTCTGCATTATAAAAGCAAAGTACAGGGCTGGAGAGATGGCTCAGTGGTTAAGAACACTAAGTGTTCTTGCAGAAGACCCGGGTTTGAATCCCAGCACCCACATGGCAGCTAACAACTGTCTGTAACTCCATTCCAGGGGATCTGACAGCATCTTCTGTCCTCTGAGGGCATTGCATGACACAGGTGCACTTACCTACATGCAGGCAATATACACATACACATAAAATAAAAATAAAATAAAATAATTTTTTAAAAAGCAAAGTACTAAAGTAGGAATGGGTCTAACTTAGAATCTTCATTTGTTAGTTGCAGGTGATGTTAGATCTGATGAGGATGAGAGGAAAGAATTCTACAGCTGTTAGAAAGACCATATTAGTCGGGCTGCAATCAATAGAATCCATCTTAGCTCACTAAGCTGGAAAAGAATACAAAAATAACAGGTATCTTACAGGGTCCGAAGCATGAGCCTTTCCAAGAACAGTCCTCAAATTCATCACTGTGACTACCCAGTGAAGACTGCAGGTACGGCCACTGAACACATACAGCACATAAGGAATAGGATACCCCTGCAGACACGGCCATTACTGCCTCTGAAAGTGCCATGCTTCTCTGCCACCCTCTCCTCTCCCAGCACGGTGAATTGTGGGCACAGCTTTCTTCTGTATATCATGCTCAGGTGAGATGAAATCGCCCATTATGTCTAATTGCTATGTCAAAGATTCTATGCCTGTGTCTGAACTCAGAAGAAAACTGGGAAAGCAAGTGTCTATCGTTTACCCCTGGCAAGCAAAATTCCTGCCCTTGGAAAAGGTGCTTAGTCCATACTCAGAAGGTAAGAACGCATACTAAGGATGACTGTACACATTACAATACTCTAAAATGCATGACCAGAATCACTATGCTCATTGTCACAAATACACATCACACTCATCCATACCACACACTTGTGTAGATCAGCAGCCTGATCCCAAGTTATCAGAACCATTTTCTTTGCTCTCAAATCTTAATAGATTGTCAATATTTTGATATTTGAATCCTTATGTGTATAACACTAGCTACTGAATTCAAACCATCATCCTTTCTATCCCAATAGCAATGAACAACCCAACAAGATTAACATTGTCTCACAGACCCCAATCATTACTTCTTTGAGCAGTAGGAAAATCCCTGTCCTAGAAAACACCTAATTACTCTTGCTTCCAATATCCCACATATGTTATTTGCTTCTCATTCAGTACTAAAAGGCTATCTAAGCCTCTGACAGTAGCTAAACTTTATTATAAAATTATAAATTAAATATATGTTTTGCACCTAAGGCTATAATTTTTCTATGTAAAAGTCTATTCTGAAGGTACCTATGGGTTTATTACACCTAAAACTGACATTGTAAGGGTCATAGATAGACCATAAGGAAAATGAAAATACTCAGGAACACATTTATTTGTTTTCTAGAGTCAAATCTCAAAATCATACAAGCTCTTGACACAGTCCTTGATTGTCTTCCAGAATTTGAAGGTAAGAACATACTGCTGATGACAGGACATAATTTGGATGCAGGACTTGGAGCAATCGAGCTGGAACTGACCTGAAATCCTTCCTAAAGACTAGTGCCCAGAGTGTCAGAGGATACTATGCAAAATGCCAAGGCAGAAAACCAATCAATGATCCCATACAGTTGTAAAGCCTGTGAACCAAAACAATGACCAAACAAGTAAGTAGTTTATCTTGGGGGTGAATGACAGCTGTTTAATTGAACCTAAGGCAAGCTAAATAGGCGAGAACTCATGTGTGATACTATAAACATAGCCAGATGCACATGGCTGGAGAGGTCATAGATCCTGGAGAAAAACCTACCTTTGTCATAACCCTAGACCAACGTAATTTCTTACTGTATCCTTATATTTCTAGACAAGGGTTCCTCTCATCATTCATTGTAGTAACAGATGGAGACTATCATCTACAAAGTCAAAGCTACAGTTGGTCAAATACAGAGAATAAGTGTCTGTGAGGTGCCTAGCACTAAGTGACGCATGTACAGTGTAACCTCTATACCTAGGATTCAGGGAACACAGTAGAACAGAAGCAGAAAGAATATGAATACACCTCTCAATTGTCACCAGCAAAGTTTCCTCATGCAACAGATGATGGTTAACAACAAGAACAGCAAAAATCACAGCTGGCCAAAGTGGAGAGAAGAGGCTGCAGAGTGCTTATCCCCAAATAGAACACCTATATCAAACTCTTGCCACTCAAGGCTCAGGGAACATTGCAGGAGAGGGGTTGGAAAGGCTGTAAGACCCAGGGAGGGTGGATGACCATAAGTAAACGGTTTTCCAGACAGCTTGGAATGTTCTCATATGAATTTACAGCAATTGTAACAGCACAAGACCCATGCAAGTTTGAACCAAGCAAAATCCCAACACAGAAGTAGAGAAGTAGGTAAGAAGCCCCAACCTTAGCCAAGGAATTACTGGCAGTTGATAACTACTCATATAGGGAAAGTCGGCTTTCTTTAAGGATGTGATGCCAGATAGGTTTGCCAGGCTCCAACAGATAGACTCATACCAAAGGACATTTGGGGTTCCAAACTTGGCTCGATAGGCCTTAATATATATGAGAGAACATGAAATCTGATGGGGGTGGAGACTATGAGAGGGACGCAGAGAGGGAAGGTGGTCTAAATATGATTAAAATATGTTGATGAAATTCACAAAAATTCAACAAAAAGAAACTAGCCAAGACTGGTTGCTCTCTATATAAACAGCTCCCTCATTGCTTAATCTTGACAAATCATTTTGCAATAACTCAAAACCATCTTCCTCAAAAACCTCCTTCTCCCTGGTATTGAAGAAAATGCCTTTGGTTCAAAGATGTTCTTGGATAAAGCAGATTCACGGATTTCATTACTATAACAAAACTTCAGGGAGCAACATATATATTTGTTTGGTTTTATCTGACTCAAATTAATTTTTGATTCTTAAAAATAAATGAGTATATGGCACTGGAGAGAGAGTTCAGCAGTTAAGAACATTGACTCCTCTTGCAGAGGACCTGGGTACAATTCCCAGTGCCTACATGGCAGCTAACAGCCATCCATAACTCCACTTCCAGGGGAACTTCCTCAGGCAATGCATGACATTCTCTTCACTTGCAGACGATGATCTCATATACATAAAGGATAAATAAAATACTTTTTTTTAATTAGACAAGTAGAAGAAACCACCAGCTAGTTGGATATGAAAAAAAGGCTTACAATGTTCTTCAATATGTCCATTTTGCATAACCTTCCCTGTGAAACATGGGTATTTTTCTTGTTTTTTCACTTTTCAAGTACAAAATATAATATGTAAAAGCTATTTGTATATAATCCCTTAGGATAAGCAAGTTCAAGAAATTCAGAGAAATTATTTTTATTCCTAAAAGTAATCTTGATTATGAAATTTCAAATTTGTTCTGTTAGCAGAAATCACACTGTTAGAAAGATTAGAAATCTCTAGTTTTTAACATTCTAGGTGGTCTCATCTCTTGATGGGAGCACCAAGTGAGATCACAGTTATGGACTGATGATGTGTGTTATCAACCACCAATGATTTCCTTCCTGGTAACACCCTGAGTCACCGTCCATCCATGGAACATTTATCTGTATAAACTTTATACAGATCCAGTCATTTCTAGGGGTATCTTCACAGGGACACTTTGAAATCTAGCTCACAATAAAAGCCATATATGTGAATTTGTTTTCCTGACAACATATGGAAACTGGCCTTCATTTAAGACATTATTTATTCTAAAAAAGAGAGAACTAAGTTCCTCTAACCCTCTATGTAAAAATCAGGATCATTAGAAAGTTGATGTTCCCCAGAGTACCAGCTCTGTGCTGTGTACTACCAGTCTTCCAGCTACACAGATATATTTACAGTCAATGCTCTCTTGATGTTGCTATATATTCAACAAAATGTCACAAATTATTTAAAAATCAATTAAAACACAATGTAATCACTGATACCTGCCAGTAATTATTTTATTAATAAATGTGCCAGACATGTGCCAGACATATATACGAAAATGATGATTGTTTCACTCCTGAAACATGTTCCTGTGCAAGGAACAATCAGAAACTGAAATGAGGTCACTGCACATTCTAAAAGGCAATGACAGTCAAATACATCTAAATACAGCAAGCTTAGGCACTAGGGATTGAACTTAATTTTGGCACAGCATCCCATTTCTGAATTTGGATCATTCATTTGAATTTCCATAGGTTGTGTCAGCTAAGAATTTTCCACATAAATATTGATAACACTAGGTATACTTTTGTTCTACTTTTTAAATATTGAACTCAAAATACATTTCTATGCATTAAGTCTGTGAAAGGAAAGGTGGCTACCAAGTAGATCCGGAGAGATAATAGAATGCTATGCGACAGATGGACTTGCAAGGGAATTTAGAGGTGTACAGAAGTAGGTAACTTGTCTTTTGTACCCAACATTCCCATGAAAGACAGGCAAGAGCTGATTGATTTTTAACTGCAAAATAATGATTTCCTAGGCCTCTCAGTCATTTGTCTAACTATACTGGCTCTGTGTTTATCATCTCCCTGGAAGCCGAGGACCTGATTGAATGTGTATTTCTGAAAGCTTCAGAGATTATTAAAGCCCAATTGTCAGCCCATAAATCATCCTAAGTTTTTATATTACGTGACTCTGAGGCATCCGTGCTACTAATTGCAGATTCCCTTCTAAGGCTTCTCTGATAGCCAACATGTGATTCTCGATCCCTCTGTGACTTAGTCTGCCATTTAGAAACTGAGTAATGTCACCAGCCAAGCTGAAGAACTTTAAATTTTGTTGGAAGGCTAGGTAAATTATGACTGTCTGAAGCATAAATCACCTAGTCTCTCAATAATTCATATTATTAGCCCTATAACCAGAACCTGCTTGGCATCCCCCCATCTCTTTTCTCTTTATTTTCACTTATTCAAAATGTCTATAATTTTCACTTTTCCCTAAAGTGTTTACCAACACAATATCATGTTATTCAATATATTGAAATTATAGTCAAAAAACACTTATTAAGGTATACTGTGTTCCAAGAATTATCTCAGGATATGTGTTTGCAAACCAACAGATCACATTTATTTGTTTTATCACCAGGCACAAAATAGTTCAATAACCATTTACTGAATGAATGCTAATTATCTTTCAAAATAGAATAGCTCCTCATTATTGAAGGATGAAAATCAAAGAGAGTCATAAAAAATAGCAAATAAATAAATATTGGGTATATTAGAGTAGTTCAGAGAAGATATGGCTTTGGAGTGTTGAACATAAATTTCCACAATATTAAGTAATAACAGCAATGATAAATACGAACAATGCTCTGTACCTCAGACTTAAGTGACTATAATTAAAAGTACCTAAAGGCACCTTTGCTCTATTCTTAAATATGTAATACACAAACTAAATAAAATCAGAATATGATGCAAATTGAAATTCAAAGCAAGTCTTACAGGCTTATTTTGTAACTACATGGTCAAACTCTTCTTACATTGGAAAGCTAGAGCTTTTCCCAGTGTCCACTTCAGAGGTCAAATGGGAGAACAGACTAAAGTGGGATAAAATGAAAAAGATTTTTGCAAAGCAGCACAGCACACAGGCCCAGATGAAAATAAATCTCTTTAATATTTAATGACATCATTTGCAATGTTTTTAAATTTTCAAGTGGATCTTATTAGATAAATTTTCAAATGCATGAACAAAAATCTGATGAGAGTGGCTGTAAAAATCTCTAAGGGAGAGACAAAAAGTACACCACAGGGAAGCGGGTGTGCACGTTTTAATCTTCTGAAAGAGTTAAGGGATAGAGGGCTGGAGAGATGACGTAGCAGTTAAGAACGCTGGCTGCTCTTGCACCAGTTTCCAGTTCCGTCTCAGCATTCACATGGCAGCTAACAGCCACTCCTAACTAATTCCAGAGACTACTACCGCCTCTGTGGACACTGCATGCATGAGAAGCACTTTCATACATAGAGGCAAAACACTCATACACATAGAATAAAAATAAATTTTGATGTATATTTTATTGATTTCTTGTGCATTTCATATAATAAATATTAATCAAATTTATACTACCTCCCTTATCTGCACCCTGTATTTCATTCTGTTATATATGCTAAGGACTGTCTGGTCAAGCACCTGTACCTAGATGTCTCTTGGTGCAAGTTCATCCACTGAAGTCTAGTCAGTCAATATAGAGTCACTTCCTTAATGAAGATCTACTCTCCCTCACCCCTCAGCTATCAGTTGCCAATAGTCCTTTAGCTAAGCTTGGGGTCTTCTCTCATTTCACCAGTGCTGTGTTTTTGTCTGATTAAGTCACCATGGGTCTTGTGCATGCTGTCACCATTGCTGAAAGTTCATATGAGAAAGTTCCCAGATGCCTGAAAGCCTCTGTTTCCTTATGTTCATGCACCAACCCTGGCTCTTACAGTCTTTCTGCTCTCTTCCACAGTGGCCTCGAGCCTTGAGTGGACAACGTTTAATATAGGAGTCCTATGCAGGGACATGTGCTCTGCATTCTCTTATTCTTTAAAACATGGCCAGTTAGGGCCTACTGTGTGCAATGCACTCTGTTGTAAGAGGAAGCTTCGCTGGTTAGAGGTGAGGGACTTAGTGTTCTCTCCACCCCTGACCTGCTATGTTCTATGAACCTTAGGTGTAGTGGTTCCACTGTAGATGTGTCACTTAGGGCTAGGCATCTCTCAGACATATATTCTCTCTGTGTGAACAGTTGTGAAACTCTGTAATAGCCTTCATCTGTTGCAAAAAAAAAAAAGAAGCTTTTTGATGAGTGCTGACTAGTATACTTGTCTATAAATACAAGGATCCATATTTAGTGTATAGTAAGAAATTTCATTTGTCTAGCAATATGACAGAGATAGGATTTTCTCTAGGATCTATGACCTCTCTAGCCATGTATATTTGGCTATGTTTGCAGTGCCACCCATAAGTTCTTTCCCATCGAGAGGGCTTTAAGTCCTATTAGATAGCAGTTGATTACCCCCTAGAAAAGTGTCACTGTTGCACCAATAGAGATACAGTTTGCTGTAGCAGTCATTGTGGTTATTAGAATTCGCAGCTGGGTTAGACCATTGATTGATTTTTCTCCCTTAGAATCTTGCATAGTATCATCTACAACTATGAGAAGAGGCTTCCAGGTCAGCTCCAGCTCCATTGCTCCAAGTCCTGTGTCCAAATTATGTCCTGTCTTCAGCAACAGGACCTTACCTTCAAATTCCGGGATTAATCAAGGGCTGCAGCAATAACCTGTGTAGTTTTGAGAGTCTCTTGGACTACCCTGACCAAAAACTCAAAGAGAGGTTTCTCCTGTCTAGCACTGTGTTTCTTGGTATATAGCCTTCAGGTATACACATGCACTCATGTTCTGGTAATTGTGTGCGTATTTCTCGGTGGATTTTTTTGAGCTAATACATTTCCCTTTGGTTTTTCATACCACCTAAGCTTTATTTATCTTTCTTCTCTCTCTCCTCCCTATCTAACCTTCCTCCTCCCTCCCCATTTTAAGTAACCCCCATTTCCCCCTATAAAACGTGTCTCCTATTATTCCTCCTCTCTTGAGTTCCTTCTCCCCCTGTATTCCCATGGTTCCTTGGGTGCCCTTTTCTCTTCCCTTCCCAGTTGAATACCCCTATTTTCCCCATTTCCCCCAAGGTAACATCTGTTTTCTACTATCCCCCTCTCTCAGACTCTTTCCCTTTACCTCCAATTTTCCTGGCTCCTGCTGTTACACCAGGATATATACTCACATATAAGGGATTGAAGCTAAGATCCACAAATGAGGGAATATTCTCATTGCTTGTTTTTCTGAGTCTGTGTAAAAATAATCTTTTTTTAAAAAAAAAGATAAGACAAGTTTCTTTAATCAGAATGTCTGGGTAAGTTAGAAGACATTTAAGGATAGAATTGGTAAGTTTAGAACACTGTCAGAGAAAAATCTTTTTTGAGACTGTCCCTACCTGCCAGGACCAAGAGACTACTGCTGTAGTTTCCTGTACTTCTCATTCTGCCCAGGTTCAAAAGGGCCTTTCCCTATGGCTAGAAATCAATATCAGCATTTGGGGTTAATTTAAAGATGTGTATGGATAATTTCTTAACATCCTTTCCTTTTGGTTAAATTTGTCTCAACCCATGCCATTATATGACATCCTCATACACCAAATGTATTTGGAGAGCGGCCCAATATGGTAGTGCACCAAGAGGTAAAACACTTGCTCTTTAGAACTTAACATTGTCAACTTTAGGAAAGAAGTCTTAAGTGCCTAAAATTTTTTTTAAAAAATAAAATGCTTAAAGATTTACTGGGGAACCAATGAATTTATTGAGCTTACTTACCAAGATATCTGAGGTGTATGAATGACCTGAGGGTATGCACACTGAAAAGCCAATCAAACATTGGTTGGACACTAGAACCTTGAAAGGGAATAAGAATTGCTTAGTATCCCAAGGAAAAGCATTCTCACAACAGATGGAAAATTTATTTGTTAATGTTACTATATCTTTTAGTTATTAAAAAAAGAAAATGAGAATGTAAAAGATGTTAAAAGGATATGGGAATGGAGATATTTTCCAAAACAGAAAAAATGAGAAAGCCTAAGCAAGTGATGAAGGTCTGTGTAGGTTTGTTATGATATATAAAGGATGAGACAAAAACAATATACACATAATCTTAAAATTTCTAAGGTAATAGTTTAGTCAACTAGTTTAAGGAACAAAATATTTAGTCAAGGTTTATCTGAGAACATCTGGTTTTCTTACTCAAGCTTTATCTACATAGCACATGGTAATTAAAAGTGCCAGACTGGTGGAACTAAACTCATTGGATGTTTAAGAGTCATACTTTGAGGCCTATACTAATCTGGTCAGAGGGACTTAAAGGACGGTTTTTGACCCTTGCCCTCCAAGGCCAACTAAGTTCCAGGAGACTATGGAACATCTCTCAAAATATTCTGTGACTGTGGTGAGTTACCTGGCCTCTTGCTCAGGGAAGCCATGGAGACCCTATCAGATGGACCTGAGCCAGTGTCCAGTCTAGAAAGAGGAGGGTCAACTCAGAGGACACATTTCCTCCATGCTTCCAAATGAAGCCAGCCATGGTTGAGTAGGACCTTTGACTTTTCTTCACATAGATGGAACTGGTAAAAGGAAGGAGCCAGGGGCTCCTCCCAAGCCCATGTGACCCCTGAGGAACAGATCCTCAAAAGACCTTAAGTGTAAATATAAATTGATTTATTTAGGCCAACTGTATGGTCTTAAACACCCAAAAGGCAAGTATAACCAAAGAGTAAAGTGATCAGTATATTTCTTTAAGAGTTCAAGGGATTACACCTCTCAGACATTAGGTTTAAGTCCATATAAAAAATTATTTAGACAATTATTACTCATTGATGATTTTGTTCTGAATCAGAAAGTGCTGCTCAGATGTAAGACTTCAGATATTGGTCTGCAGTACTGTAGTGCCCACCTGTATCTAAGGGAGACAACGCACTATTGTTCTAAAATGATGGCCAAATTTGATTTCTCCCCTATCTAGAAGCCTTTGAGAGGGAACTAATACTGATTCTAACCACTCCAACAACTATCAAAATGCTGAAAGCATATCCTAAATCCATCCCTCTCGAGTCCAGCCTTGGCAGACAAAAGAAAAATGAGGAGGAGCCCAATAGAGGGATTTTTTTGGAAGTGCTCATCAAGAAATTTCAATGGACTCTCATATGAACATTTGAAATTTCCCGTTTTGACTTTTTTCTAGTTCCCTATCTAGAACTTGTAATGTTAATCACTTTTGTCTTTACTTCTCCTTCACATCTCCTATTCACCAGTCAAGAACTTTCTTTTACCCCTACAGATAAGTGTTAAGCAGTTTGGGAGTCTTTTAGATAGACCCACTGAAGGGGTACCCCAATTGCCTCACCCTGTGTCCCAGTTCAGCATGGAAGAAGCCAGAGCAGTCTGAGTCTTGATTCCCTATCCACAAGCTGGGTAACTTATTCAGAGGATGGTGTGATAAGAATAGGAGGTAGGAATTGGCTAGACAGTTAATGTAAAAAGACCCCAAAGAAAAGTAGCCACTTTCTCGGCTAAAAGTCAAAAAGTCCTTGGGCCTCTTAGCAACAGTCTCTGTTCCAAAGGCCAAAAATGTCAAAAGTATTTGGGAGTTCTTATCTAATCCTTATAAGATTTTAGGTTTACCTCTTCAGAGGGGAGAATGTTAGAGCATCAAAAAGTCCTATAAAGAAAAAGAAAGAAAGAGTACATGAAGTTATCAGAAAAAAAGTGATGGGGAGACGTGGGAAGATTTGGAGGGGAGGGAGTAGGCATGTATATGATCAAAACACCTAATATGCTTATATGCCTGTTTGAAATTCTCAATAAATTATTTTTTTAAAGATAACAAAAAATTTTCCAAACTGATTATAGTTAGTAGGGCTTATTAGAGAAGGCATAAAAATAAATAAAAATACTCTTCAACAATATGGATGAACTTAGAAGATATTAATATTAAGTGAAACAAGACAGGTACAAAAGGACAAATTTTGCATGATCTCCCTCAGACATGGAAACTACAAAAGCTGTTCTCATGGAAGAAGATACTAGAAGAGGCTGGCTTGGGCATGGGAGGGTTGAGGAGAGGTTGGTCAGTGGGGACAAAGTTGGAGTTAGGTGGGAGGGGGCATGTGCTACATTGATGCTACATTGCTCTGTGGCAGAGCATGGTGACTGGTCAAAACAGAAAAGAGGATCTTGAAATGGTAATTATCTGAGATAACAGATACACTAATTACCCAGATTTGATCATTACACAAGGTATGCATGGACAGGAGCATTTTGTGGGAACTCATAAATATGCAGTTATTATGTGTCAGAAATAAAACATTTTAATAATTTTTTTAAATGCTATTTTTATAAATTAAAAGGTAAATCGATAAAAATTTTAAATGATAACGTAGAGTTGAAAAAGGACTGCTTAAATAGGGAGCACCAGGAAACGTCACTCTGATAAGTTCAAATGCAACTGGGAGCTAGTGGGTAACCAGGAAACAGCCATATGTGAAAGACAGAGGTCATGGAGGGAGCAAAGATCCCAAGGCAGGAGTGAACTTGTAGGGTGGCTGGGTCATAGCAAAAAGTTTGTAAGAGGGTAATATGCTCGAGAAGGATTGAATGAGGTGGAAAGGAATGCCAGGTAAGGGCAAAGGAGAGACAGAAAATCATTTTTGAAAGGCTGTTCGGGCTGTGATAAATGATCTGAATATTATCCCGCCTGAAACGAGAAGCTACTAAAGGCCTCAGCAGAGCAGTGATATCATCGGATTTATATGTCAAACTCCAACTTTTACTGAAAAAAGGACTCAGAGAAGAAATAGGGAGACTACTCTTGAGCGGTATGTTCAACAGACAGTTCGACTGTCTAAGACAGAGAGGGTCAAGTGTAGAGAAAATGAATGAACTAAAAGTAATTTTAGAGACAGAACTGAAAGGAAATTGTGACTGATTGGATGGGAATATGAAAGAAAATGAGTAATTAAAATACCATTCAGGGTCTTTATTTTGACAGGATTTTAATTCTTTTGATCAGGTTTTAATGCTGATGAGGAGACAACTAAACCAGCTGTCCCAGAAAGTGTTAAACACAAAAGGCAAACAGGGCCCACCAGTGGAGACCAAAACACCAACATGAGACTCTGAGTGGACACATTGTGATGGTGAGCTGAAGCCTTTTCCAAAGTTTATTCTTGTGTGAGGATCTGATACCTAGGGATAACGCAGCTGGAAATGTAGTTACCAGTGACTCCTCCATTTTTAAAAAAAAATATATTTTTATTGAGTTTTTGTACATTTCATATAACAGATCTTAACGAAATTTAGAAACCCTCCTCCATCTGCACCCCAATAGCCCCCACCCCAGATTTCATGCATTCTGTGAACAATGGCAACAGCATGCACAAGAGCCATTCCAATTGAATCAGACAAAAACCCAGCATAGAACTGGAGAAATGGGCAGCAGGCCCCAACCCTAGCAGATGAACTATTGGCAACTGATTGCTACAGGGTAGGGGAGAGTAGATCTTCAAGGGAGTAACTCTAGATATGTCAACTAGACTCCAGTGGATCAACTTGCACCAAGGGACAACTGGGTACAAAAGCTTGACCAGGTAGGCCCTAATGTATATGGAAGAATCCTCCATTTCCTTCACCTACCAACTCGGTATCACACCTAGTCATGTGGATTTTACTTGAAAAGTGTTTCATAAATATGCATCCTCTTATATACTGCCATTGGCTTTGGTTGGGTCTTTTCAGTCTTTTCTCGGACATTGATTAGCAACCTCAAATTTTTGCTCTGTTTCTCTCTTTCCACTTCTCTGAAGATAAGTTTCAAACCACAAGGTACTTCAAGAGTCGGCTTCATTATCGAAATTTGCATGTATGTGTACACTTAAGTTTAATAAGACTCAGATAAGAATTATTATGACTCCTAATTTATTAAAAGACTCAACTGCTAGTCATGCAATATGAAAAGTGTTTCAAAAGTACATGATCAGAATAATGCCACTCTCTGGTAAGCTTTAACTCATCTGAGATAGAATGATAAAAACAGGAAAGTCCTATTTTGACTGTAACACCTACATGTATATCTTTTTTCAATTTACTTCTACACATTAGCCAACTGTCCTTTCTTGAAAGGTCTGAACACTGTTTTGATATTGTGTCCTTAGGATTTTTTCAAGATTCCTTTGCCTGGTTAGAAGATAATCCCTGCTAATAAATGTCATACCCAAGGGAGTTTTAGGAATCTGGGTCACAAGTAAGAATAGATGAAGTGAGAGAATGACAATAGCTCCTACTCCAACCACAGGGGGCACAGGACAAAATAACTCCAATTAGGAGAGTATTTTTCATCCACCGAACATGCACTATGTTACAGAGGGATTTGGGGAGCCACTAAAAGCCATAGGAGTCTAGGCCACTGTGTATATGACTCAGAAAAATGAGATCATCTGAAATCCTGTCTTAAGAACTGCTTCCTTTTGCCTACATGTAGCTAATTGTTTTTCCCACTCATAGCATACTTGAGGTAATGTTAGGTATTTAAAACAGCATATGTTCACTATAAAATAATATATTCTGTGTCATATGTAACTAGTTTCAATCATTTTGTTATACTAGACTGCATTCATGCATTTTCATATATCTTGTTTTATATGTACAAATCTAACTCCAGAAATAATTTATGGGTGTGATTGTAGGGCACTGATTTCAGCCAATGTTCAGCTCTTTTCAATAAGCATTAGGAAAGCAACAAAAAATAGCCTTAAACATGTAATGGGTTTAAATCAGTTGTTCCCTGCTTCAATATACCAAAGACTCATCTGGAATTAGTAGAGACATCTGAAGGAGGTAGAAGCTGAATTTTTGGGTTTCAGGGAAAAGATTTATTAAGAAGGGGAAAGAAAACACATCTGAAATAAATTTGTCAATCAGAACAGAGTGGTTAGGGGTAAGCCTTGGGAACAGATATACTGCCTGTTCTTTCTGAGACGACAAGACATCAAGTTAAGCTCATAAATACTGAACCCATAAGAAATTATAGAAGCAGTCTTCTGAATTTAAAGCAAAATGGGCTTTGAGTACTTATGAATTTTTCCCTAAGTTAACTCCAAAAAAATTTTTCCCTGAAAATTTCACAGTCAGTTCCCTAGTGGGTACACATGTCAGGTCCATCAAGTAAGTTTATTTTTTAGCATTACACACAATTGAGACCATAATCAGGCAATGCAATGTGAATTCTTCCCCTTGAATCTGACTTTAACCACAAAGTCTAATTATATAACCAGAGCAGTTAACGGGGCTGAGAGAACCCATTATCTAACCGAGGTCTTGCCAAATGCCAGTTCATTCATCATATATTGGACTGAAAAGCAATCTAACCCAAGGTATGAAGTCATTTTTCTAAAATTCATCTTCAGATCCAGTAAATCCACTTAAAAACTTAGTGGAAGTAGAGATTATAAGCATCAAACACGTGTTCTCTCTGCACAGCCTGGAAGAATATTGTAGAAAGCATTTCCCATTTTAATATCCTGATGCCAACCAACACTGCAAAGGTATATTTGCATTCAGAATATGCAGTCACAGAAGCAACGTGATCTAAAGACTTTTCATGTTTTAAATGGCTCACAGTGTTTTGCAGACATCAGGAAGTTGCACTTGCACAAAGTACTAGAATTAATGTGTTGAGGTAGGTGACAACTTCTTAAGCTGATACATACATCAAGGAATTGAGCTCCTCATAACTAGCCTGTCATACTTGATTATGTTCTGAGAAAATGCCCCACATACAAATGTGTCTTTGTTTATGAAATCTAACAAATTAAATGCCACCCGCCACTAAAATTGCTCCCATTTTTATATAGGAGAATATATTTCCATAAACTGTATAATGGAGAATAATTTAAGCCACATTAACTATAAAGACTTTGGAGAAAATATTGTTATAAGCTGCATTAAAATGCCATGAGATCAGAGAAGCTTAGAACAAATCATTTGATGGGCTTGTTTTCTTGTAAGTCCATTATGTTTGAAGCAAGATAAACACTGCCTTAAAATATTATCTCATGAACAGACCTCCTCAATCTCTTAGTCCTTAATGTAGACATTCTGAGATTCTTCATTCAGGTGAAAGGCAAAAATTAAGAAGGGGTTAGCCGGGTGTGGTGGCGCACGCCTGTAGTCCTAGCACTTGGGAGGCAGAGGCAGGTGGATCTCTGTGAGTTCAAGGCCCGCCTGGTCTACATAGTGAGTTCCAGGAGAGCTGGGGCTACAGGGAGACCCTGCTTCAAAAAGACAAAAAAAAAAAATTAAGAAGGGATTTTAGGGTGAGACTCCAGTTAGGTTGACCAGGCTCCAGTGAATGAACCACAACAAAGGGCATTTGAGAACACAAATTTGACTCTATAGAGCATTATAAATACATTGTATATATGTGTGTATATAATGTATGAAACAACAGTACATAAAATTGGGTGGGGTAGTAAGGGGCTACAGATGGGGAAGGGATCTAAATATGATCGAAATATATGAAATTTTAAAAAATATCAATTAAAAATAATTTAAAAAATAAGGAAGGAAAAGTTCTGTGTACTACGGGCAAAAGAAATTGCCATTTTACTCTCTGAGCAGTTAAGTTGGGAACAAGTATGACAGTGTGACCTTGCCGAACTTTAGAGAATTCTGCATATTTGAACAAGTGGACCTATGGGAATGTGAGCTAATGCCAGCCCTAGATCCAAAACCCAGTTTCTCTTCTAAGGGAATATAGACTGACTTATGAATAATGAGTAAAGCATTAATATTCAGATATAAAGATCAAATATTGAGACGTCATTGGTGTGGAAGGTAAACATCAAGAAGACACCGTGTAGTCAAACCTTAGCTAGACAAGTCCAAAGGAGGCATGGGATGAGACAGCAGAAAGGACCCTGGAATTGTGGCTTCTAACTAGTCACTCCTCAAATCACTCCAGCATATGACTTTAATTATCATCAATGCAAAGAGTCAATTCCATGTACTGTGATAAGAGAGGAAGTTTCAGCTTCATCAGGACAGTAAACTTTGCTATGTATTTTTTGCTATGACTAAAGGCAGGAAAGGCACGTTATTTGCACTTGGGGTTGAATAAAGAAGCCTTGTGAGCACTTACAAATGAAGCTGCAGTGTAGGAAGTATGCGATTTAATTTCTGTTTTTATTTCCTTAGTGATCTTGATATCATCCCACATCACAGAGAATGAAGACAGACTTGATACCTTCTCCTTGGATGGGGACTGGCATCTGTGTGTCTTAGGAGCTTGTTGAGTAGCCTCAAAGCTGCTATGTACAAAATCTAAGAACAAAGTCCTCCTTCATGGCTACACTTTATTTTTATTTATTATTTTTATTTTACATGTATGAGAGTATTGACTGCATGCCGCAGGTAGGTATACTCGTGCCATGCAATGCCTGTGGAGGTCAGAAGAGAATGTCAGATTTCCCTCCAACTGATGTTATGGATGGTTGTCAGCTGCTATGTGGGTTCTGGGAACTGAACCCAGGTCCTTTGCAAGATCAGCCATTGCTCTTAACTGCTAAGTCATCTTTCTAGTCCCACGGCAGCATTTTAAAAACCCATGGATAATTTTATAAAGCTGATATTTTCTGAGATGTATCAGAATTCCAAAAGCTTCATCCGTGTGATTCTAATGTGGCAATGTGGTTGGCTGGTGTCACTATCCTAGAGAATAGCCAGAGAGTGGATACCACTAAGTGACTAAGGATTTCTCTGAGACTGAGCCGCAGAAATAATGGGTTAAACCAGCCCTGACAAGAAGCAAAACCTACAGCTAATTATAAATTAAATAGAAAAAGAATAATGAAGAAAGAATAGCATTCTATTGGACAGTAGGATGGTGGTTTATGAAGAAGATGAACTCAGTTAAAAGAGTTTAAGACTTGTATTTTCCATGAATACATGACAAGTTGCATAACAAGAGCAAGAGTGACATAGCAAACAGGACAGATATGGGGATAGAAACAGAGGTATGGAGAGAACTGTCTTGTAGCTGTGGACATAGATATGGGTGTGGGTAGGATAGTGACTGTGGTAGTGCTTGTAGAGACATCTGCGGTGAACTGCCACTGTGGCTGTAGCTACGAATACGGAAAGATACGTTGATATTGATGTTGATCTGACTGGAATGTGCATGTGATGTAGAGGTAAATGTGACTACAGATGGCAAAAGAGGCAGAGAAAGGCAATAGGCCTGGAAGGACAGACTTATGAATATGTAATTTCAAGCTTCAGCAAGCATTTCGAGTTCTATTTTGGAGGAATTGTCTTTAATCCTGAATATCCCTGTGAGTTTTGAATGGAATTTTATTGTGATGCTACTTTGGTAACCTGCCTCCAAGCAAACTGCCGCTATCTTCATCAGATCAGCTGTGACTGCCTGAAAAAGTCGGTCATGATTGGGCCTGTGGACTGGTGACATGCCCCGATAAGACCTCACAGACCTAAGCCTTCAGTCACTCCTTTCTGCCACTCATATGCAATTCTGCCCTGATTACTTGTGGTCCTAGGTCCCGAGAGGTCTAGAGAATACAGGCTAGCAGAGGGTGAATGGAAGGGATCTCTACACTGCCCTGGGGGAGCCATCATCCATGCTGTGTGCAGACTTCCTGTTGCAGCTACATTAGAGTCAACCACACTCCTGCCAGCAACTCCTCACCCAGTGCTGTGTAAGCAGGTCAATAAAACCATTTGTTCACCAGGGTGAACTTTGGTGGACTTATGTTCTGGTTTATTTTGGGGACCATATGAAGAGGGGGGCAAGCATCATTTACATCTCTCCGGAGAAAGAATTCTTACCACATAAACTGTTGATGTAAGTCTGGGAGGGTGAACTTTGGTGGACTTATGTTCTGGTTTATTTTGGGGACCATATGAATAGGGGGGCAAGCATCATTTACATCTCTCCGGAGAAAAAATTCTTACCACATAAACTGTTGATGTAAGTCTGGGTGCGGTGGTGCTCACCTTTAATCCCAGCACTCAGGAGGCAGAGGCAGGCGGATCTCTGTGAGTTCGAGGACAGCCTGGTCTCCATGGTAAATCCAGGACAGCTGGGTCTACAGGGAGACCCTGTCTCAAAAAGACAAAAAAAACCAAAAAAAAAAAAAAAATTGATGTAATAGAAAAAGTAAGAAAAGAAGAAATACTTAGAATTAAAAAAACACAAGAGTATCAGTAAATGTGAGAAAGACGAATAAACTACGCAAAATGAAAGAGTAAAAGGGCTACAAGTTGAGGCCAAAAAATGTGACCTGAAAAGAATAGTGATTTGTAGATTTACCAGAGGGAGAAAAAGGAAAGGAAACAGTAAACAGCAGAGCAGGTGAGAAGCCACTCTTCTTGCTTCTGGAGGAGATTTTGATTAAAGTGGGAAGTCTGCCCTCCTCTTGAAGACAAGCCAGCATTAGTAACACAAGCATCTTCTTCATTAGCAGTGCCAGGGGAATTAACAGCCCTTCCATGCACTTTTGTCTTTGAATCTCTAACCTGAAGCACCAGCACTGTAAAGACAAGTAAGCAAGAGCAGGCAACCTGCTCCTCCAAGGGCAATTCAGAGGGCTGACTCCCGGCCTTGGTTTTCAAAGACAGAAATCTAATCACTTCTTAATCTCTGATTTTAGCAACCAGGATTTGTTCTCCCGCAGATTCTTCCACAGTTTCCAAAGCTATAAACCTTAAATTGCTAACAATAGCCTTGCCTCTGTGGCCCATCTCACAGCCCAAGGTCATTTGAGATTTGCATAATTAACAGTTCTAATTTATTTTTTCCCTTCAAAAAGCAGTATTGTGATAAAAATAGAAGTATAATATTCTTGTTCCTCAAAGAGTTTTTCATTCTGGTTTGCAATTGTTTTTAGGTGCTAAAAGAGTATAATAATTAGGATCCATTATCAAGGAGATTGGGACACTGAATCACTATAATGGCCTCTGTCTATATAAATCATGGTGGCATGTTCATATAAATGATAGCTTTATAGTCGTTTCTGGAATCTAAACTCAAGGAAGCAAAATAATGCTATCTTCCTGAGACAGCTTTCACCTCTGAGAATATTAAGTGGACTTATCTTTTCTAGCCAGAAAGTTACGAGTATTTCCTTCAGAGTGGTAAGTGCAGAGTGGTCCCACTCAAACAGGGTCAGCAGATGGTGGAGCCCACCCTACCAGATGCTGCAATACCCCAGATACCTATTGAGAAAGGATATGAGGAACTTGTATATGGTTTGTTGCATTTTCTATTCCATCTCCAACTTCTCAAAACCCACAGTATGTTTTCTCTCTCTCTCTCTCTCTCTCTCTCTCTCTCTCTTTCACTGGGGAGCAAGCAACAAAAGAAAGCTTGTATGAAGTGTGGTTTTCCTTCATCCTCTTTTATAGGGTCTTTACAGTGAAATGAGAGTTTCTGTCTGAACTAATTTTTAGTTTATTTGCTAGCTTGACCACTTATTGTACTTATTTGAATGTTTTTGTCACAGACCTTACTTTTATGACTCAGATAGAGAAGACTTCCCCTTAAGATAGCTGGGAAAGGTAAAGGAAAGCAGATAGAACCTGAGAGTCAGGACTGACCTCCACACAATTCCACCTGCTGTCATCGCTTTCTGCTGAGACCCATCCTTTTTCTTCACTGCTGGCCAGAGCTCAGAATGGACATTCAAAGTCCATCCAGCCAGTGTGGTCATGTGACAAAGGTCTCTGCAAGCCTAGGGCCCCTCCAAACAAGCTGATCTCACTTCCCAGAAGACCTTAGCCTTACTTAGCCTGAGGCAATCTAGCTTTTGCCAGCTGTTCTGGAATATTTATTCATTGTACCTCTTTTCATTCTGTTAAAGTATTTCTGCTTAGAAACAAAGTAAATGTGACCCTACTTTATCATTTCTATTTGTGATGCCATCCCTCGCATCTACGTACTACTCTACCATGTGCATCTGTCAGAGGATGTCAGATTTTGCTCACTTATTGGAAAAGCTTTAAAAGAGAAAAGGTACAAGTAATACAAGTAAAGAATTAAAAATGAAACATTACATTATAGGCCGGGGCGAAAACTGAATTTTCTTGAGAATACATCCTATTTCTGATTCTGTCCTTAAACCTTTAAGACAACACTGTTTGGCACAGAACAGTGGCTCTGGGAATTAGGTCAGTCTCCATCAACTTCTTTTACCAACATACAAACCATAACGGAAGAGCGTACTTATCACATATGAAACTCAGAAAGGATTTATGAGAGGAGTCTCCTGGGTTCCTCTCCAGTCAGGTTGCCATAACGTGACCCTACAGTACAGAATACTGTATCTCAATGCCCAGTTCCACACACCTACTCTCAAGACTGTCTCACTTCAGGGTCCATATGTCTTCCCTTCATAACTACTCACTCAGTAACAGAGTATTTGTGTATTTCTGGGCTTTTCCAAATATTGTCGTTAATATATTTTTAAAAATTACCATTCGGGGCTGGAGAGATGGCTCAGCAGTTAAGAACACTGAGTGCTTTTGCAGAGGACCCAGATTCGTTTCCCAGCACCCACATGGAGGCTACAAACCATCCTTAACTCTAATCTGAAGCCCTTTCCTGACCTCCGCATTGCACGACATGGGTGCACTCACATACATGCAGATAATACACTCGTACACATGAAATAAAAAAATAAATAAATAAATAAA
>NW_008359442.1:4695190-4699111 GCF_000622305.1 Nannospalax galili | reverse complement strand
CAATGCAATTTAAATTCAAAAGGAGACAAAAGAATGTGTTTTCAACTGTCCTACGATAGGCAAACTGCCTGATGCCCACAGTGGAGGAAGGATGCCGTACATTTTATGTGGAATGATGTTGCTTGTGTGTCCTATCCTGTTTGTTTTTGAAATGTGTCTTTTTCAACCTACAGAGAATGAGAAGTAAACAGATAAACAAACTGAAACCCACTCAACGCTGAATATCCTAAACTTAGAAAGCTTCAGATGACGGCTGAAGCTCTACCAGGAAGGCTGGGAAAGGTGTATTTGCACCCTGGTCTCTTGAACTGCCAGGGAGGAAGGATGCCGTACATTTTATGTGGAATGATGTTGCTTGTGTGTCCTACCCTGTTTGTTTTTGAAATGTGTCTTTTTCAACCTACAGAGAATGAGAAGCAAACAGATAAACAAACTGAAACCCACTCAACGCTGAATATCCTAAAGTTAGAAAGCTTCAGATGACGGCTGAAGCTCTACCAGGAAGACTGGGAAAGGTGTATTTGCACACTGGTCTCTTGAACTTCTGCCCAGGCCTAGTGATTTCCCTCATAGTGCTGTAATTTGGGGTGGAGGCAGGAAATGCATCTTACACTTATTTCCTTCCCTCTTTTTTATTTTTGTGCATTGGATTCCATCTTCTCACGTGTTTACATTGCATAGGAGCTTACGTGTGGTCAATAAACAATATCATGAAAAGATAAGAAGGAAAAGAACCTTCATTAGTGAGGGTACTTTTGGCAAAAATGAAATGATGTAAAATATGTATCTAATCACGTGAAGCGACTCAGGCATTAACACAGAAATTTTCTTACTACCAAAAACAAAAGGATTCAACACAGTATAGGGAATAAAATAGGATAAATTCAGGAAGACGGGAATTAACATCCTGGGTCAGTTACTTTCTCTGTAACACTAGCCAAAAATAAGCCTGTTAGTTTTTGTTCCTACCCGCTTCGCCATGGGAAAAATACCTCATGACCAGTGTTTGTTTTCTTTATTTCTTACGTTTGTATCCAGTCAGTCACTGAATATTCTGAGGTTCAGAGGATTTAGTGAACCTCAAAATAACTTTCATATTTTTCTCCACCCCCAGGTTTCCGTGGCAACTGCCTGAGCTCCAAACTGTATAATCTCTTTTGAATTACTACAGTTTTTACTGGTCTTCCTACCTCAAACTCTACCAGCTTTAAGTTAGTCTCCCAGATTACCTAACTTGACTTTTTAAAATATAAATATGATCATATAGTCGATCTCCTTAAGGTTATTCAATGGCCCCCTCTTTCCTATAGAATGGTTTGTAGGTACTTAGCATGATATATACAGAATCTCTGTTTCTCCTTGATCTTCATTTTTCTGCTTCTCAGCAGAACTCTTGGGTCAACAAGTAGCTAATTCTGCCTACACATGTCACACTTGCTCAGTCATCTGAGTCTTTTGTGCAAACTAACACCTTTAAAATACTTTCCCTTTTAGTTACTCAATTTTTGAGTCTAAATTGTTCTTTTAACTCAGCAGAGAGAGATATCACTGGAGTCAACTGTTCAGTCCCTCAGAATCGCAAACTACTTATGAATAAGTTAACTATATCAATATGTAATGATCTATTTAAACACTTCCTGCCTTACTAAAGAGCATGAGGTTTTGTCTTCAAATCTAACAGAGCACCTGGCACCTTGCCAGGCTCACAGCCAATAGTGAATGAACAAGGAAGTGAATGAGCAAATCGGAATGGAAACATTCAGTTATCTGAACTGACATATGTCACAAGCATCACTGTAAAAGCAGGGCTGGTGAACATGAAGCAAAAATGTTGTGGACACTTAAACCTGAAAAGTGGAAAGAATGGCAACTACCACAGCAGAAAAGAATGTCAACACGAGTTGCAGTATTTATTTTAAATGTGCCAAACTTGCTTTGGTTCTTGGAGATTCTGATACTGAATATATCAAAATGTGTGTGTCTGTCAAAGAATACACAGGTCTGTTATCCGTTGCTCTAGGGTGATTTTCTGGAAAGTCATTTGTTAGTGGAGAAACACACCAATGACCCAAAGGCCAGAGTCATCATCATCATCCATTCATTGAACAGGAATTTATCTGGGAACCTAATAAATACCCAATATTCGTTCACTATAAAAAATATTGCCTTTAGTGGAACTAATGCCACTTGATATACTGCTGCAGAAGAGAAACCCCCAAAGTAGTATATCTGCAAACTATTGACATATTCATCTACATTCCTATGAATTGATTTTGCCGCTGACCTGAGCATGACTTGTCTTCCTAGGAAAAATTATATTGTGGCAAAACATTCCTCCATTTTGTCGTCATACACAAAGAACACACAACACACCAAGGTAGAAATGTGTGTTGGGATTCCCAACACCACCCCTCTATCAATATATTAGTAACCTCTTCTTTCCTTTTAGCAATAACTATATTTAATAGAAGTGGACCTTTAGCTGACTCAGACTACCGACAGAAAACTTACAGCATCCTCTTAAAGTAATAAGCACTTACAGTATACAGGGGCAGGAAGTTAAAGCGTTAAGACAAATATAGCCCAAAATAATGCCTGCTGTGGCACCAAATTTTCCTCTGAGAGACCCGCACATGCTGTCTCGGATCTGAACCACCACAACATCCCTCTTAAGTTACAGTTTGGGGAGTAAGAATATTTATTTGGGTTTGCCAGCAAGGTTTATGCTATTCAAGAAAGAGTCACTTAGAAAGACATGAACTCTCATGGACTTTCTCCCCCATATTTGAGATCCCTGTCATCCGTGGATGTCCCACCCATGGTCTGGGTGCTCCATTCCAAAACGGTGACTCCTCCCCTTGGTCCCAGTGTGCTCAGGGCTTCCCAGTGGTTTCAAAGTCCATTCCTAGATCTGCCCCCTCTGAATCTCTTGGGGTTCAGTTCTAGTTCCCTCAGAGGACATGCCTACCCAACACCCGATTTTATAAAGTTTTATTGAACTAGAATGCATGCCATTCATGTCTATATCATTCATAGTTGCCTCCCTCCCCCAACAGAAAAACTGAGTAATTCTGACAAATTGTATGGTTTAAAATCTCTAAAACATTTACTATCTTGGACTTTACAAAAGTTTACCAATCAACTACTATAAGAAGTAGACTATAAACTAAACGTTTGTTTAGAATCCCATTTCATAACAAAATGGTAATAAAATATATAATATCAACAGGCAAAAATAAATAAGTATCCACCTTATGAGTTACATACTTTACCTAATATGTCAAAATTAAACAAAACATACAAACCAATGCATAAGTATTTCCTTTGGAGTTGTACTTTTTTAAACTGGTCATTTTATTCTTTTAATTTTTAATTTATTTTATTTTATCTGTATGAGTATTTTACCTCCATATATGTAAGTGCACTAGATGTGTGCAGTGTCAGAAGTAGCCAGAAGATGGTGTTGGATCTCCTATATCTGGAGTTGTGAATGGTTACTAGCTGCCATATGGGTGCTGGGAACCAAACCTGAATTCCCTTCAAGAGCAGTCAGTGCTCTTAGCTGATGAACCATCTCTCCATCTTCTGGATTGTGCATTTCTTTTTACTGAACTTATGTGTGCACTAGATGTGTGCAGTGTCAGAAGTAGCCAGAAGATGGTGTTGGATCTCCTATATCTGGAGTTGTGAATGGTTACTAGCTGCCATATGGGTGCTGGGAACCAAACCTGAATTCCCTTCAAGAGCAGTCAGTGCTCTTAGCTGATGAACCATCTCTCCATCTTCTGGATTGTGCATTTCTTTTTACTGAACTTATGTGTGTTTCATACAGAACATCTTAATCATCTTTATACCTCCTTCCCCATCAGCACCCTCCCATAACCCCTGACACACACTGGATTTCATGCATTCTGTCATTTA
>NW_008359442.1:4688971-4693862 GCF_000622305.1 Nannospalax galili | reverse complement strand
ACACATACACATACACACACATACACACACACACACACACACACACACACAAACCTACTGAGTCTATTAAGTGGTGCTCCAATGTGCATATATTTAGGGTGAGTACTTGGGATTAGATAACATTTCTAGGAGCTCGTCCCTGGAGATTCTTCTCTCAGTATCCATTGATTGCCTGTAGCTCTTCATCTAGAGGTGGGACCTTGTGAAATTTTACCCATCCACCCTGGCATGTAACTGGTAATGTCATTATGCAAGTCTTATTTAAGCAACCATATTGCTAAGATTTCATGGGTACATCTTCCCTGTCATACCTGGATAACAATGTCTAAGCCACATGTGTTCTGGTCCTCTGGCTCTTGCAATCTTTCCGTCTCCTTTTCTGTGTTGTTCCCTGAGCCATATGTATAGGTGCTGCATTTTAGATGTATCAATCGGGGCTGAGTACCTCATGGACACTTGTTCTCTACAATTTTGATCAGTTGTAGACATCTGTAATAGTCTTCATCTGTTGAAAAAAAAAAAGATGCTTCTAGCCAGACGTGGTGGTGCACACCTTTAATCCCAGCACTCGGGAGGCAGAGGCAGGTGGATCTCTGTGAGTTCAAGGCCAGCCTGGTCTACATAGTGAGTTCCAGGTCAGCTGGGGCTACAGGGAGACTCTGTCTCAAAAAGACCAAAAAAAAAAAAGATGCTTCTTTGGTAAGAGCTACACTTATCTGTGGTCATGAGTATTTAGAGTATAGTTAGAAATTAAACTGATTTAGGAAAATGGAAGTAGTAGATTCTCCTCCAAGGTCTGCAACATCTTTAGCTAGTCATAGACATCCAGGTTTACAGTATAGTAGTATATATTTTCAAAATGAATGCATTTTGAAAATTATGCAGCCTGATGTCCATTAATTCCCTCCCAGAGTTTTGAAGTACTGTATTCCAGAGAGACATAATTCCTAAGTCTTCTTTAACTGTCTTTGGTTGAAACATTGGAGTAGACATTTACAAGTTAACTCAGTTTTTGTAAAAATATTACACTTGGCTTTGGGTCTTTATTGTGGTGCTGGTTACTTTTTGAGGTTTCATCAGTAAGTATAATTTTCCTAAGACTTCAGAGAAATAACTCCAACCATGGGATTCAAAAGGAGGTGTTCATCCTTGAGCTCCCTGAGACCAGGCTTGCTGCTTCTCCTCAAGTTAACAGTTGAGGGATCCCTGTTTGTAACCCAAATTCTTCCTCCTAGAGCAACATGTTCATCTCTGCCTTCTACAGGCTGTTAATATTTTATTGAAATAGTTGTATGTACATTAGAATGCTGCATCGACAGGCAAAACAGGAAATTCTTTCTGTCCTAAAGCAAAATTTGGACATTGTAGCCCAAATTTTGGACATATTTTGGACATATTTTTGCCATCATCCACATTTTTTCAGTCTTCTTTGTATCTCAGCCTCAGGGGAATGAGATATTTACACCGGTTTGCCCACACACTCCCATATTGCTGCTCACTGGAAAATCTGGGTTGGTAGTTATCTGGGCTTCACAACCTGATGGTCTTGTTCACTATGCAAACAGCCAGTTCACTTTCACACTCCCATATTGCTGCTCACTGGAAAATCTGGGTTGGTAGTTATCTGGGACTTCACAACCTGATGGTCTTGTTCACTATGCAAACAGCCAGTTCACTTGACACATTTAACTCCTCTGACAGTGAACAGGAGCTAAGTGCTTAGATATGTTCTCGGGTATTTGCAGAGCTTTCAGAATTCTTGCCGGACATTTTCTCTTTAGAATGCTGCACAGTATCCAAGAGAGGGTCAGACCAGAAATGGACAGAATTGCTTTGCAGGTGGTGATAAATCTCACATAATAGCCTTAGAGAAACCACTGAATGCTTATTTTTCAATAAAAATCATTTCCTTTATTTGTAGACCATATATAATATCACTAATGACATTAAAAATACTTTCCAGTAACATTTAGTAAATCTTTAGTCTGTCAATCACTATTTCTGAAATGTCTGATAGACAGACCAAAGGACAAGAACCTATGGTCTACATGGTTGACCACCATTTTTCTGTGAATAAACTTCTGGAAATTGACAAAGTTGTTTGCATGTAGTCTATCACTGCTTCCTTTGTACAACTGTGTAGATACAGTAGTTACAACAAAGATCATATGAGCAATAAAGACTAAAATGCAGTTTGACTCTTCATAGAAAAAAGACCTGACCCCTGATACAGATGATCTCAATTAGTTCTTATGAGGACTCTGTTTGTAAATACCATCATTACTTTCATACAAATGGGGAAATGAAATTAATAGGGAAACAGATATTTCAGTGATCACAAAGAAGGAGCCAAGTCTGGAATTTGGAACATACCCACGTCATAGCTCAATAATGCCTTTCAAGGTTTTATAGTAACTTTGGCAAGTCATTACACCTCTTTGAACCTTATCTCCCTCCTGTGCCAAGGTGGGCTTTGGATTAAACAGCAGTCCTGATGTTTCTACACCTGCAACTATAAGTATGTCCGGCCTGCAATACCATTTCACACAGTAAAGAGGAAGTCCCAGTTTGCTCCAGGAAATGTAATATCCAGTTATGTCAAAGGAGCTTTTTCCAACTGCCTCTCAGAAAAGCGATTTCACAAAAATAACTAGAGGAGCCAAGTGAAATCATTACTTTTTTAACATGAAGTGGTGCTGAGGACCCTGACTATTCTCAGTCATTAAGTTGCTACATACTTGTTCTCCAAAGCACCATGAATGTGAAGAGCCAGAATGCTCTGACTCCATTTTGGCTAGCTTCTTTAACAAGCCCAGACAAGCTCAGGCATATTGTACATGTAAAAGCCTTATAAGGTATGAACAAAAACTTCTGACTCTAAAAGATATTAGTCAGCACCAATGCCCTTAAGACAGCCCCTACCAATCAAGACTTTCCCCGTACACAGGATATGGGGACATCCAATTATTTTAAAAAGATGCTTGGCGCATGAGGGTTTCTGTGGAGTACCCCAATAAAAGCCCTGCCTGCTATTGTTCAGGGCCAGACTCCATCTCTGGCTCGTGAAGTCTGTGCCCAGCTAGGCCACCATTTGGTTGTTGTCCTTTATCTTTACTTTAAATTCTTGAATAAACTTTTTGTATAATCTTTTGGGTATCTGTGGGAATTACTCTTGATTCTCGAACTCTAATATTGTGGGGGCTCATCTGGGATTCAAAAATAGGGACACCAGACACATGGAAGTGCCACCAGAGCCGGCCTTGGTATGTTCTGCCTGCCTTCATCTCTCTCTCTCTCTCTCTCTCTCTCTCTCTCTCTCTCTTTCTCTTGCTTTTGGTAGTCCAGATATCTGGGGCTCAATGGAGATCAGGTGGATGTGCTATTGATCCTAGAGCTGGAGGAGAACAGGAGATGCCCCAACTCCTCTTCTGTTGGAGGGTCGTGCTCTAGTCTGATGTGGAATCCAGGCCAACCCACAGTTTTGGCCCAGTCTGACATGGAATCTGGGCAGGCCAAATCTCTTTGGGAAAGTAACAGGGGCAGCCTTCTCGGCTGACCCCGTACACTGTGAGATTTTCATTTCTCCCTCTAGGGAACTGCCATCTCATATTGTCCTCACCCTCTGCTCGGAGCTCCACCTTGTCTATTGACTTTCCATCCTACTTCTTCTCATTCTCATCCCTCTCCTTATATTATTTTTTCTTGAAGCTTATCCCACGATGGGCCAGAAAATCTCATCATCTTCAGCTCCCCTTGATCTAGTTCTTAGTCATTTTCAGGACTACAAATGAGTGGCTTCAAACATGTCTGGACTCCATGTCAAGCTGACCTGCCTCCAGAACCTCTGCACCATCGAATGGCCCTCCTTTGAATTTGAATGGCAGCCTGAAGGGTCCTTTAACCTGTCCCTCATCTACAGGGTTCAAGAAGTTATCTTTGGGGAACTGGGGCACCCTGACAAGATCCCATATATCCTAGGTTGGCAATATCTGGTTGTTGCCCCCTCCCAACTGGCTATGCCCCTTACTGCCGCCCCCGCCATCGGGACCTAAGGAGTCAGCCACTTTGCTTCCTCTGAAGAAAGTTCATACCAAAAACCCATCAGGTCCTGAGGTCCTTCCCTTGGTGCCAGAGGAAGATTTACTCCTGCCACCTTATGGGGCCCCAGTGAGTGCTCAGGATAGACTTAGTGAGCGCAGGTCATGAGCATCTTCCTCTTCTTCCAGTCCTTCCCAGTCTCCGTCCCCAGCCCCCATGGCTGAGCCAGCACCTCCCATGGCCAAGCCCAGCCCAATGCACACTCGCTCGAAGGGGGAGGGGAGAATTGTGTGCACTCTTCCCCTGAGGGAGATTGGGCCCCCAAGGGAGGATGGAATTTCCCCAGTAGCCTACTTTCCCTTTTCTACTAGTGACTTGTATAATTGGAAGTTACAGACTCCCTCCTTCACGGAGAAGCCTCCTGGATACTGTTCTTTTTACCCACCAACACACTTGGGATGATTGCCAACAGTTATTAAATATCCTGTTCACCACCGAGGAACGGAACGCATCCTTCAGGAATGCAGACACGTGGTCCCTGGAAATGATGGGCAACTGACAGAGAATGAGGATTTGATTGTGGCTGCTTTCCCTCTCACATGCCCAACAGAGGGGTGGGACTATAACACCTCTGAAGTTAGGGAACTCCTAAAGGTCTATCACCAGATTCTTATGGGGGTGTCTCTGGGCAGCTGCTAAGTGCCCCACCAGTCAGGTGATGCAGGGAAGGGATGAATCTCCTGGAGCATACCTGGAATGCCTGTTAGAGGCTTTCAGAACTTATACTCCCATAAATCCAGAGGCCCCAGAGAATCAGATGGCCATCAATATGGCTTTCGTAAATCAGGCAGCG
>NW_008359442.1:4686701-4688775 GCF_000622305.1 Nannospalax galili | reverse complement strand
AGATAGTGAACATCTCCTCCCACCTGGGACCTCCAGGTGCCTGGTTCCCCAAGATTACATTCTACCTCTGCGACCTGCTTGAAGGAGCTTGGGAATCGTATACCCCATCAGGCACTGTAAATTATGCTTGCCAGTCTCCCCTTGGCTGAAAGAGGATGAAGGAGCACCACTTCTATGTTTGCCCGGGCGACAATGGTGACCGAAGAAGTACCTGTGGGGGGTCAGGGGGCTATTTCTGTGCTTCATGGAGCTGTGTGTCTACTGGATATATTAATTGGGCTGCCCCAGTCACTACTGACTTGATCCAGGTAACTGTGGTCCCAGGCCTAACTCTTTGGTGAAACCCCAGATCAAGGCAATTCAAGCGACCCTGTTCCTCCGCTAGATGCAACCCTATCTCCTTAAGCTTCACCCTGAAAGGAAAGGAACTTAAAAACCTACAAAACTGGATTGATGGGCAAACTTGGGGCCTCAGGTTATACACCACAGGGACTGATCCAGCCTATAGGACAACCAACACTGGCCTTAACTATTTTTAAATCTGTCGAGAGGCCAGCTCCTAGCCAAATTGTTCAACCGGATAAAACTGCTGCTTTGCCCACACCTAGATCCACAACCCCAGAGATCGAACGAGTCCAAGAGCCCTTGCAGCCATCCCCTGGGCTTACAAATCTCCTAAATGCCACTTTCATTGCTTTAAATAATACTTCCCCTAACCTTACTATCCACTGCTGGTTTTGCATGGACCCGAGCCCTCCCTTTTATGATGGGTTAGCTCTCCCAGGAAATTATGTTGTCACTTCCTGCCCCACGGCCTGTACAATTCCCCCGCCTACAGGGAGAAAGGGACTTACCCTCACCCAAGTGTATGGAAAAGGGCTATGCATGACTCCCTCACATAAAATTGTCCCTCCTCCTTACCAACATCTATGAAACTCTGTTCAAGAGATAGGGGCTACTGCACCTAACCCATATATGGTGGCCCCCCAACTCCACTTGGTGGGCCTGTACCTCTGGCTTAACTACATGCCTCCACTCATCCATTTTAAACCAGACTGGGGATTTTTGTGTAGTAGTGCAGCTGGTTCCCCATCTATATTACAGAACAGACATAGAAATGGAAACCAGAGTCTCAGAAGAGTCTAGACCTCATAGGGCCATAGGAACCATTGCAGTTGTCTTGTCTACTGTACTTGGGGTCAGGGTAACAAGTGCAACTGGTCTGGGGGCTTCAGCACTAGTCCTCCAGGATAAAAATTATCACCTTCTTAGATAGGCCATAGACTTAGACATACAATCATTAGAAACATGTATCTGCCACCTCAAAGACTCTCTATCCTCTTTAGCTGAGGTAACCTTACAAAATAGAAGAGGGCTGGATTTACTTTTTCTAGAAAAAGGAGGACTCTGTGTTGCCCTGGGGGAACAGTGCTGTTTCTATGTTAATTACTCAGGAGTTATAAAACAGTCTTTGGCTGAGTTCCTTAAAAGACTTAAGGAAAGAGAAAACGAATGACTAAATCAACAAAATTGGTATGAATCCCTATTTGACTGGTCTCCATGGTTAACAACTTTGATCTCAGCAGTAATCGGACCTCTCCTCTTACTCTTATTAGCAGTCATCTGTAGCCCCTGTATTCGTAATGCCTTGCTCAAATTCACCAGAGAATGGATACAGACAGTCCAACTGATGGTACTGCATTCACAGTATACTCATTTAAATCGAGACCCCGAGCCTTATGACAATATAGAAATGGTTCCACTGCCCTAAATGCATCATCTAACCACTTATTTCCACTTCTGTAATTTGCTTGGCTTAAAGATTTAACCCTTTCCATAACTTTAGTGGGGAATGAAGAGCCAGAATGCTCTGACTCCATTTTGGCTAGCTTCTTTAGACAAGCCCAGACAAGCTCAGGCATATTGTACATGTAAAAGCCTTATAAGGTATGAACAAAAACTTCTGACTCTAAAAGATATTAGTCAGCACATTCCAATGCCCTGAAGACAGCCCCTACCAATCAAGACTTTCCCTGTACACAGGATATGGGGACATCCAAAAATTTTAAAAGGG
>NW_008359442.1:4685255-4686407 GCF_000622305.1 Nannospalax galili | reverse complement strand
CCATTTGGTTGTTGTCCTTTATCTTTACTTTAAATTCTTGAATAAACTTTTTGTATAATCTTTTTGGGTATCTGTGGGACTTATTCTCAATTCTCAAACCCTAACAAATCCAAGTATTGAGGGAAGCTGCTCCAATCACCCCATCGAATTACAAAAATTAGCCTTGAATATCATGCACTGAATCATTAGAAGTGATTCACTTTTGATTGCTGACCAGTCCATGTGGTACCCCCTTTGATGTAGGCAGGTTAGTTTTCAAGTACTCCTTTTATCCCACAGGCCACTCTCTGAACCCTTTGTTCTGAGACCTTTCTTGCATCCCCTCTGTTCTCTTCCATATCACAGAAGTGAGCCTTTGTTCTGTGTCTTTTCTTTACCCAGCATAATTGTGCCTGCCGGTTCCCAGGGGTGGTCACTGTTTGGAGAACAGAAGGGAAACGCTTCCTGTGCTCACCCTTCTGCCTCCTCTCTCACCCCTTCCACCCTCCTGCCTTTCTCCCCTGCTTACTTGGCCTTGGGTAGCATCTCTGGTAGTGATTGTTTCTCCCAAGTGGCTCCAGCTTAGCTTCCACCAGAAAGATGAACCTGACATCATCTTGGACTCTGAGAACCATTCTCTTTCTGTTTCTGCCCTGGATTGCCCCATTTCTCCCCAGTGACTATGTTCTGTACAATTAGAGCATGTCATTAAATGCTCTTAGTTTTAAACTCTTACGTGTCTCATGTTGTTTTAAGTGCCTCATGATTTCCAAACAAATCCAGCACATTAGTTAAATTCAATTGATCCAGGCTCTGTTACTCAGCAGAAGAGCTTCACATAGACCTGCTCTCCTGTCTACCCTCAGCTCATCTTTCCTAGCAGCTGAAACAGCTTGGGGCGCTTATGCACATCTCTAACTCTGCAAATTTAATGAAAAGTCTTCCAGTAAAGACTCACATCAATTGTCATAACTGAGGGTAGTGTATATGAACAGGACACAATGCTCACTGTCCTGAAATTCTAAGTTCTCTGGGTGATAGGACCTATTCATTGAAAACCATAAAGTGATATGGAAGGAAAAGATAGCGATACCAATGACTACTGGTGAAGGAAAGAAATCAGTGTGGTCAGGTTAGCCAGGAAAAGGTTCAAGTAACCAACCAGGTGAAAGG
>NW_008359442.1:4665613-4684808 GCF_000622305.1 Nannospalax galili | reverse complement strand
TTCTTTAATATAAGATCTTAAAAAAAATCATTATAACATTACATTGGTATGAGCATGTGTGCGTGTGCACCAATGGTAGGAGAGTCCTGTCCTGAAGTGATGGCCTAAGAGCAGACTGGATTGGGCAAGGGTCATATAGAAACTTTAAAGGAGGTCCAAATCCACATTGTGGAGGAAACTTTTAAATACCAGTACTGATCTTGGTCTATGATGTAGCCAAGAACTTAGATTAGGCATCAGTTACTATATGGAAGGCACATGAATGAGGAGCAGTTGTTGCACTATTGAGTATGGGTTTCTCTGTATGTAAAAGTGGATGGTGATGGTGTAAGGGACCAGGGTGAGATCAGTAGATTTGAATGACTGGATCTGTTGGGGAAAATTATTAAAGAATATAAAAGCTGTAGGGGAAGGGAGCTTTTACAGATTGCTGCTCACACAGAGACTTCCACAGAAAAATGGCTTTTTATGAGCACTGTGGCTCTGAATATTCTTCTCTTAAACCTCCTTCTCAGGGGGCAAACACAAGGGACTGAGAAATTAGTTGTGAATAGAGTATGTAGATGACAGCCTAAATAAGAAGGCCTATCTGGCATCGTTACGGCTAACCACTAAATGGAGGCATAATATCTGTTTTTGTTGTATTAATCCTCTCTCAGGGCCAAGTGGACTGCAGTTCAATCATTGTTAATCCTGCCAAGGGAGGAAATTATTTGCAATTATATTTTGCCCTTTGTCCTTTAACAAACCTAAATGCTCCTGGTGGTTATAACTACATTTATTCTTTTTTAAGCCAATTTCTATGACTCCATTACTGCAGCTCAGAGCAAGATGACACTGTTTCACTGGAGGTATATATTTTTAGGGATTAAAAGTAATTAAACCACTTCCTGATCATGAGCAGAGCTTGTCATACATGAAACATCCACACACAAACATTATGCAATTTTGATCTATGGGAAGAATCATTTGAGTCATGTTTTAAGAATACTATGGTAGATGTGAACTGCAACTATTGAAAGCCTGTTCTGAATTTTTCAGTTGTTGCCATTTTGTTTCATCATTTGTAGCTCAAAAAAATGTTTTTCCACTGTAGTGTGAACAAAGAAAACTAGAAAGATATTTACTCAAAAACTTGTGGGAGAAGAACAAACTTGGGGAAAGGGTGTGTGTGTGTGTGTGTGTGTGTGTGTGTGTGTGTGTGAAACTTTCAAACTTTCAACTAGCAATTTGCTCATTAATTGAACATGGAAGAGGAAAACATATCTGAGCAGATATCAACTACTGCTACATGTTTAAAGAGATGACTCAGCAGTTAAGAGCACTGACTGCTCTTGCAAAGGACCTGGGTTTAATTACCAGCACCCACATGGTGGTTATGAACCATCCTTAACTCCAGTTCCAGGGAAATCTGAAGCCCTCTTCTGTCCTCCGCAGCATTGCATGACACAGTTACACTCACATACATGTAGGCAATACACTCATTCACATAAACAAATAAATAAAATATTAAAATATATATATAAAACGTTAAGAAAAGAAGTCAAAATTCAAAACATAAGTAAAAACAAGTTAAGCTACATATCAAGAACAGAGAAAACTGATTGTGTGTCTTGAATGAGAATGTCCCCCATGGGCTCCAAGTACTTAAACACTTGGTCAGTTGATGGAGCTGTTTGGACCAGGTCAGGTTAGGAGGCGTGGTCTTGCTGGAGGAAGTAGCTCACTGGGGGTGGACTTTGAGAAATCATAGCCTTGCCCTATTTCCATTTTCTCTCTTTGCTTCCTGTCCCTGCTTGAAGGTGTGAGGACCTAGTTTTCCCTGTCAGCTGCCTCCTGCCATGCCTCCCCTGCCATAATGGACTCAACCCTCTGGTACCATAAGCTCCAAAAGCCTCTTCCTTCTACATCGTGCTTTGATCATGGTATTTTATCACAGCAACAGAAAAGCAAGCATACACTGATTGATGAGTACTTGGGGTTCATTCCAGTCTCTCTACTTTGGTTGAAAGTGTTGAAAAAGTCTCATAACAGAGTTAGAAATGTTCAGATGTGCTGAGTATTATTCATATCAGCTGTCAGCATTTGCCTTGATGACCAGAATCCCTGTAACACAAGAATTGTAAGATAGAAAATCCAGTGCTTGTTGTATTTACGTATAGGATGATCTTGGAACTGACACTACTGTATCATATATTGACACCATTTCGAATGAAAGTGTATAGCTAACCAACAAGATGAAGCTCTCTCCTGGAGCTATGAGCCAAATCAGGTGTTCTAGCTCCAACTTTGACATGCTGACTCAGATCTAGCCACAGGAAAGTGTAGGCAGAATTAAAGAGATGGCTCAAACACTATACCACATAATTCTGGGTGAGACATTTTTCCTCTTTGGTCATTTTTTTGATGCTGCAGATAGGGAGAAAGTGGTTTCAGTGTCTAAAGGTAACCAGCTTCCAAGGAGACAGCTAAAAGTGAGCTAATGGAGAATTCACAGTATTGTGAACATTTAAGAAAGTAGTTTTCTCAACCTAATCTCCACATTCACAACCCTGCACTTTTCCTGGTCTTATAAACTGGAAGTCACCTTCCTTATGACACACACACGCCCTTGTATTCTGAAATGTTATTTTGAACTCCAAGCTTCATAGCCTTCATTCAAATAGAATCACAATTTCACCACTATGAAACTTTACTTAGCCCCACTGACAAGCGGTCTTTCTATTAAAGTTGTATCTATTTTATGAACTAAGCAAAGGGTAGCAGATAATGCAGTTGGATTCAATGAGATGTATGACAAAGAATGTTCAGAAAACCATCAGCTCTCTCTTCCAGGCACTGCTGAATGACTATGTCAGCTTTGGGTACTTTTGGGAATGATCATCCCTTTATAATTCACTTTTTTTGCTTTAAGGCTTCCCTTGGTCTCCATTTATAATTATGTCTTACTTAGATAACCAGATCATAGATATACAGAGACATATCTCATTTACACTTAAGCACTGCACTTCCCACACTTCATGACAACCCATAAAGATAAATATGCTAGTGTCACAGTATTTTAGAAAACATTTTATAATGTCAAGTATATGATTTTGAAAATGACTTAAACCTATGTTCCCAAAAGTAAACATGCTAAGAACAGAAGATGATTAAAGGTGTGAGAGCTTATGCTTCTGTGTGGGAGCTGTACTATACCTCTATTATACAGATTATAAAAATAGGCTTAATATTCCAATCTTCTGAAACAAAAATAAGAGGTTTCTTCATGACATTTTAAATGCCAGATGGCTTCAAACCTAAGAGAAGTTTTAATGGATCCATGCCCTGCCAGCTGATGGTAGTCTGTGTGCCTTTCATCCCATTTAAGTTGATTCTTCAGGGAGGTATAAAGAGAGGAAAAGTGAGGCATTTAAAAGCAAAAATGTGCTAGCATCTTTGGCTTTGTGCATTTTGCCTTTATATAATGTCTTAGCAAACACCATCATGTCATTCATAGTTCCCATTCTACAGTGTCCCTGCATGCAGTCTATCCTCCCTGCTGTTGTATAACTCACAAGTGTCAGAACATCACCCTAATGTACTGTTTCAGTTCTGATACTTTTCTGCTCCCATTTCCTAACCTCGCAATGTGTATAGCTTTCTGGCCTATAGATCTTTGCAGCTGGAGCAATTTACCAAATACATGCTAAAGAATGACACTGTTCAAGAGGACTCATGCTCTCAGAGGGTTAAAACCATCAGTTCATGAGGGATATGCAACTAATTGTATTTAGAGAATGAGGGCAAAGAGGAGTTAAAGAATCAAGATTCTCAATGGCTCATGAAGTTTTAGGTGTGTAAGAAAGATCGACAAGAGAAGTCAAATCAGAAGTCAAATATATAAACCTATAAAATAAGCAGATAGGACTGAATCAAGAATAAGTAAATTGCATTAGCAAACACAGGAAAAAACTAAAATCTAGGAGTGGAAGTTTTAAACCTGAGAAAAATCTAATCTGTCAGTTGACAAGTGAAAAAGGCCAAAGAATGGTGTGGAAAAATAAAAAACGTGGAAATGAGGCATGAGACGACAAGATATCCCAAGAAGCCAGAGAAGAAACAATGCAAATTCTCAGAAATCCACCTTTCACAGAATATTGCATAACTTCAGTTTCTGGGTGCTTCACATTTCACAAATCACTCGGTGAACTTTTGATCACTCCCCAGACTTACAAACCCAGAATGCTGATTCTACTTCTAGCTGAGCCCTCCATCCAACACCTTATTAAAGAATCCTGCCTCTTATCCTGTCTCCAAATCACTGACTCCCTTCCATCTCCACTGTCACCAACTCATCTCAGCTGCCCAGTATCTCCAACTGCAAAATTCCCTTACCAGTTCTTCCTACATCCATCAGTCTATCCAGAGGAAGCCATGGTCCCACCTTGTGTGAATCCTTTGAACCATTACTCTCTGATGCACTTCAAATTTAACCTAGTGTCTTTCCAAAGATGATAAGGAGTGGTACAAGATCTGTCCTGTCACTTTTGCTCTTCAACTCCATCTTTATACCTACACACAGACTGTTCACCAGAGTTGAGAAGCTCATCAAAACCATGCCTCGTTCTTCCTTTCCCTTCAAATGTCATTTTCAGCACCACCATCGGGACTTCTTTTTCTCTGATATAACGTTCTTTTTCCAAGGTCCCATTACTCTCTAGTGAGGTTTCTCTGATTCCTTTACTCTACTTGCAGTTTTAATTCTTAAATACAGGAGCAATAAATCATTTCCATCTTGTTAACTGTGTATCAACAATAAAACAACATATGCTTGACATTATGATGAATGCATAAATGAACTTTACTCCACAGATACCAAATATCCATTTAGCTAATTATGTTCACGCTCCTTCTGAACTTCTAAATATGAATAGATCTGGTCAGGAGCTTGCATTCCTCCTTTTACAGTTACTCGTGACATTACCATAAACCATTCTTAGTCAAGCACAGAAGCTCTTTGGCTATCAGACCCCTACCTCTCATTTCTATTTGCTACTGTTTCCCAGTATGAATTACACAGTCCATCTAGACTAGTTCATTCCTTCATCATCAAACCAGATGGGTATTTTCTGGCCACCAAGCTCTCTTGAAAAGAATCTCAACCTACAATGCATTTCTCTGCCCTGTGCTGAGAGGTGTCTGTTAAAGTAGAGCTTAAGCCTCTTCTAGGAAATTTCAATAGTGAGAGTGAAAACTTGGCTGTTATAAGATGTTCTATGACTTTAAAAACTTTCCTTGTGTTGCTTTGTATCACTTTCTCTAAAAAAATAAAGTCTGTGAGGCTAATAAACAGATTGATGGTGATAACAGCTAATAACTGATCTGCATTGTTTCACCACAGCCAGTGTCACAAACTAGAGAGAAGCAGCTAGCTGTCTTATTTGTCTGTGTCTCCCCTAAAATGTCCTGAGCCTGTAGAAGTTCAGAAAGATTGTGTTTATGTAAATTATCACTTCATTAACATTAAAACATTTTAGCGGTGCTAATTGGGAAATCAGTTAAGTATGAACAGAGTAACTTGAAACTCACATCTATCATATAGAGGCATATTTTATATTTAGATACTTTGCTATTAATTCAAAAATTCTAATGTTGTATATGTTAATATTGCCTCATAATTAAATGTCTTTAGCTATATATGTTTTGTTTGAAAATATAGATAAAAATAAACTGCCAGGTACTATCACAATTAGTAGGCTGTAAATGAACAATGAGTTGCTAAGTAAACAGTTTTCCACTGAGGCTGATGCAGCATCCTAGGAGATTCCAGAGTATAGACCCATTTCTGCTCAGTAAGTACCTTTTAAACTTTGTTACCAGATGATTAGTTAACTGAAAATTCCATGCTAAATTAATTGACTAAACATTGTCACTAAAATAAGACTGAGAATGCCAAACTTTGAATCAACGGAAAAAAATCTGTTGCATATAAAATAATCTGAATTTTTCTGTTTAAATTATTTCCTTTACAGCTGTATAGCTAATAAAAAAGTCAGACGAGGCAGAATTTAAAATATTTTCTTGCACTGAACAAAGTGATAGAAAATAGGCTAAAATCGGAATTTGTGTAACCATTGATGAATCCTCCTATAGCTGAGATATAGCTTGAGCATGTTCCCCAAGAACTCATGTGTTATAAGCTTGGTCCTCCGTGTAGTGGTGTGAGAGGTGGTAGAACTTTTTAGAGATGTTGCCTAGGGGGCGCTCTTCAGATAATTGGATGCATTCTCTAAGAAATTATGAACATTTCTATCCAACCTCTTGCACTTGTTTACAATAATATAAATGGATTAATGCAGATTCCCTATATTATCCAGGTATTTCCAGTGCTAGGGATAGTAGCAATTATTATATGCCAATTCCTCAAAGGATTCACAAGAAAAAACTAAAATGAGATTCGAAACTCAGAACGTAATAAAATGATTTTCCAGTTCAAGATGGTAGACTGATCACACGCAGTCGCCTGTGCTCACGCCAAACTTCTGAAGTAGTAGATGAGTCATTGAAATAAGCACACAATGGAGAAACATATCAGAAACTTTGAGAAGGCTCCAACAAACGCAAAGCAGGATGAACTTCAAGAAGCCTACATCCTAAAATGTGGAAAATAGAAATACTTAGAGCATTGTGTTCCCAGAAGTGGTAAATGCTAAGAAAACGAAACCACATCACATAAAAGCATCATTTGATGAGGTAAAAATGGGGGGAATTTCCAGTAATGATTGCCAAACTCTTCAAATTACACTTCTTCCTTCAGTTGTTACGGAGTGGAAAACAGAAAGTGTGAGAAGGAGGTATCCTAGAGCATCTGTGTGCAAAGCTGTCCTATATTGCACCCATCTACAACTCATTCTCTCTCTGGTTCAGCAAGTTATATACCTGTCACAAATCATTTAATAGGAAATATGCATTAAATATGAATATATAGTCAAAAATTTGGACATATTAATGAACATTAGTAATTACAAAGAAACGAATTCAACCTCAAATTATTAATTGTTAATACGATAAGCAAATAATAATGTTCAGAAGGTCAGGAGAAAATCCACATGTGAAAAAGAAGCATTATCCTTACTTTTCAAATAAAAGATTTAGAATAGAAAAAAAGCAGAAATTTTAAAATTAAGATATCACATATTCTTATGAAGCTAAAGTAGCCCAGAGATGGAAAATCTAAAGCAATACTACAGGAAATTGAGAATAAGCATGGGATTTTTACTAACTGTGTAATAGGAAGTTTAGGAGAAAACTATGCAAGAAAACCTGAACTGAGAGAAGAAAGAATCTCTGACATGTGTTTGGTGAATCAAAACAGCATACCTAGAAACAACGCGGTGATGCTTCCAAACCTCAAGAGAAGGAGAATGCCATTTCCAAATTTGTTTGCTTAAATTAACTTTTAACAATATCAAAAATTATGAAAATAATTCATATTTATGGGGTACTGTGTGATGTTTGAATACACATATGAATTACATAATGTTGAACAATATTCCCCTTTCTTTTAGGTTTTTAAAAAACACAGTGCATTGTTGCTTCATATAGTCTGCTTACTGCGGTCATTGTCAGAGTTTCTTACTCCCACATTCTTATAATTTAGTATCTGTCAATCAATCTCTTCTCATCTCTTCTGCTCTCCTACTCCAGTTTTAAAACTTTTAGCAACTAATTATAAGCAGATTGCCTGGAAGGAGAAGAATCAATGTCTGACTCTCCTACAGCCACAAAAGTTTTAAGAGGTCAATAGAACAGTCAAATTTAAAAATTGAAATAAAATTATATTTACTTTTTGTCCTTACCCCCTCCTCCTTTCACCCTTTAAATCTTTGTGATTCTTTGTACATTTTTTGTTGTCTGTTGACTATTTGACACCTTAATCAGCTAATTGTTGCTAAGAAGATGAATTTTTCTGGTAAAGATGAATTATTACCGGGCTGGAGAGATGGCTCAGCGGTTAAGAACACTGGCTGTTCTTGCAGAAGACACATTTTCTTATCCCAGCATCACATGGCAGCTAACAACTGTCCATAACACCAGTCCCGGATAATGCAACAGCCTCTTCTGTCTTCCGCGGGCATTGCACGAAACGGGTGCACTTACCTACATGCAGGCAATACACACATGCACATAAAAATAATAAAATATTTTTAAAAATATGAATTAATACCAGTTCAAATAGTATACACATAAAATAAAAATAAAATCCTAACCTAAACTGAAAAAACAAGTTCATATAGTTAAAAGCAAATAAAACCAGAAACATAAAATGTAAAATAGCTACTGGGACTTATTACTATTGATCTCATATTGTAATTTCACAAAAATGTTTTAGAAACACTTGAATATTTATGTAATTTGGTTGCTGATGCTCACTCACACTTTTCACTATTAACAAGAATAACTTGAAAAAAATATTAAAAATGTATACTAGCACATTACTTCTAATAATGATGAAGTAACACAGACTAGATTTACCTTCTGAGAAAAAGTAGAAGGAGAAATAGGAGAAAATGTATCCAACAAAGGTTACATAAAATATCGAATATCAGAAAACTCAGAAGAGTGCAAAGATACAGGACACAAATGAGAAGTCTTGTCATCTTTATACCGATTTCTTGAGATTGTTTGTAGCACATGGCACAGACAGTAAGCTAAGGACTGCTGGTGGACTCCTCATGTGGGGAAATGAAGCTCAGAGTCCAGGTAAAATCCAGCTGCTAAAGATCACAGAGCAAGGTGAGAGGGAGCTAAGGGCTCTAAAGCCAAGGAATGGACAGCTAGATCAGGTGTCAAATTCATCCTACATCCTCTTTTTGCATGACGCATATTCCAAGAATTAAAAGGTATTTACTTTGCAGATAAAGTCTGTGAATGCTGACACCAAGGGAACATTAGAGATTTACAGAGATTCCCCTTGAGCATACTTTGGAGTTCTTATGAGGGCATATTCCTGAAAAATCTATCTAAGGCCAAGGAAAGGATTGCCCACAACCAGCAGAGTAAAAGGCCAGGAAAAACACAGGCTCTTTGAAACCTGATTGGAAATTTCCATAATTTCTTGCATTTTAGATATAGCATGGAAAAGGGTTTTTGCCTTAATAATGGACTAAATATTATGCTGGTCCAAATAAGCCCTAGAAGCATAACCTGAAGCAATCAAGTAACTTAGTTGCATTTCAGGACAATACTATAGAACAAATTAGGAATGCAAAATGGTGCAGCACTTGAAAATATGAAACGTAAAATGCTGGAGAGTTCAAGATTGATTTCTCTATGCCCTCAAACCAAAGTGTGTGGTGTCTTCAACAAGAGGATCTGAAGACCTAGTTAAGTATTTTTATTTAAAATGTTTTAATGATATGGGCCTCAGTGGTTAAGAGCACTGACTGCTCTTGCAGAAGACCTGAGTTCGATTCCCAGCACCCACATAGCAGCTAAGAACCATCCTTAACTCCAGGGGAGTCCAACGCCCTTTTCTGACCTCTGCAACATTGCACAACACAGGTGTTCTCACATACATGTAGGCAATATACTCGTACACATAAAATAAAAATAATAAATAAAACATTAACCAAAATGTTTTAATGATACATAAAAACATAAAAGTTTTCCATCTGTGAAGTACCCTGTATTTCATCCTAGTCTCCTTCTTTCGTGCTTATTTACATATACCTTTAGCTACCACACCGATAAGACTCACTTTATGCCTTTGTGCTTTTTAACTACATAATGTATACTAATCAAAACTGGGTGTTGGAATTCCATAGCCAAAGGATTTCTTTATATTTGGAAACTTTGAGCTTTACTCTCCTAGTTTTTTATAAAATATTGGTATTGTGAGCTACAACCACCCCCTCTAAACTGAATGTAATAACTATTTCCCTAACATTTCCTGTTATACTCACTCTGACCAAGCTTCTTCCAAGCCTTTAGGAATCACTATTCTATACTCATACTGCTGTTTTTGGTTTTTACATGTGAAAGACACATGAGATATTGGCTGTTTTTATTGAATAAACTTTTGGGATTTTCATATATTTTGAATGCTTTTAGACCCCCTCCCCTATCCACACACCTCCCCTTGATACTTCCCACCTAATGGGTCTAATTTCTGTCCCCAAATGTCCTTCGGTGTGGGTTCATCCAAGGAGCCTGGTTGACCTAATAGTCACACCCTTGAAAGAGACCGACTCCCCCTCTCAGCAACCATCAGTTGCCAGCAGCTCCTCAGGTGGGGTGGGGTTTCTTATTCACTTTCCTATGTCTATGCTGGAATTTTGTCTGGTTTGAGCTTGCACAGGACTTGTGCATGCTGTTACAATTGTTCTGAGTTCATATGAGTAATTGACCAACTGTCTGGAAGGCTCTATTTCTTTATGGTCATCCACTATCTCCGGCTCTTACAACCTTTCTGTCCTTTTTCCACAATGATCTCTGAGCCTTGGGAAGCAGAAGTTAGATATAGATGCCAGAGGTAGAGGAAGGTGGATCTGTGACATTTGCTTTTTAGAGTTTCGGTATTCCATTCCATAGCATGCCCTCCAGTTTCAATAAACAATAGAACATTATTTTTTTATGACTGAGTAATTGTCTTTGTTTCCTTATGTCACCCAAGGTTTCTAGGGTTCCTTGACCCTGGCGCTATTAGACAAACCATATAACATATCTTTATCTGAACTTTTCATAGTTCATATCTTTGGGAGGAGAAGAGACTTACAAAGAAACAAATACCTGACACCTGGCACCCATCTCTGTGTGGCTCCGCCTGCTGTTCCAGATCACTTCCACACCTACCCACAGTGTCCTAGCTTTCGTCCATGCATCATGGGCCCGCAGTCTTGCCCCAGGTAGATAAGTGCCCCCTCTCGCGTCCACGTGGGTGAGACAGTGGGGCCATCTTTTCTGCTGCTACTTCTGTCCCAAGATGGCCCCCAACACTCTACCGACCGCAACTAACTCTGCACGGTCAATTCTCTGCAGCAGGCCCCATCCCTTGGAGGAACCAGGCCCCCTGGGAAACACTTATAAGTCTACCCATCACATGACTAGTACATACACTGTCTGCCATGCACAATGCTCCAATAAGCATTGGAATTCAAGCATTTCTTTTGTGTATTTCTTTTATTTTCTTTAGATATATACCTGGTCTGGGATAGTGGGAACATTTGGGAGATTTGTTTTAACTTTTTGCTGCTCTGTTCTGTTATTCAAGTTCTCTTAAGACTTACTATATTTTATATTCCCAAGAGCAGTATAGATGAGCTCCCTTTCACATATCCTCAGTGTCGTTTGTGTTTTATTAATAATCATCCCAATTAGTATGAAGTGATACTTACTTGTGGTTTTGATTTACATTTCTATGATGTCTACTAATATTGACCTTTCTTCATATTTAATTGACATTTGAATTTCTTCTTTTGTGAACTATATAATCAAACAATTTTTGAGTGTTTTATATTTTTAGTGCTTAATGTATCTGAATATTAATCCTTGTTTTTGGTTGATTTGTTTGATTGATTCCAGTTTTGAGACAGGGTATCCCTGTAGCCCCAACTGGCTTGGAACTCCCGACATAGATCAGCCTGACCTTGACCTCACAGAGATCTGTCTGCCTCTGCCTCACAAGCTCTAGGCTTAAAGACTTGCACCACTATGTCCTGCCCATTTTGCTAATATTTTCCTCTATTCTGCACATTGTCTTTCGACTTCATTGTTTTGTTTTGTTTTTTTTTAACAAAAGCTTGCTTCATGATTTAATTTGATCCCATGTGTCTTTTTTGGTTCTTCCCCATGTCCTTCTGAGGTCTTATCTCAAAAATTACTGCCTATAAAAATTAGTTTTCATATGTATAAAATGAAGAATGGAGAGATTCGTTCACTTTATATACATAGTATATTCATCGGCTCTTTTTCTGAACACTTATCTAGTCTACACGACATGATACTCTGCATAGGCTATTTCCATAAGTTCTTCACCAGTTTCTCTGCCTCTGAATATGCTATGACTGCATCCTTTGCCCTGTTTTCACTTTCCATGTAGCCACTTGCACAAAGTTTTCAAAAATATAAATTACATAAATCTGAATTATCTAAAAAATATAAATTATATATAAATTATATACACACTAGTTTTCTATCACATTAAAATAAAATTCAGATTCCTTACCTAATATATCTGTCTGGCCTAATCCCTTCAGAAATATGTTTTGAGCTACATTTGCATCCTCCTTCAATGACACAGGTCTTTCATTTACTTAATTCCATTCCAGTCTTAGATCTTTTGCACTATGTGTATGTTCTTTTTGGAGACTCTTGGGTTGTCTGTTGTGCCTGGCTTTTCCTGTTTCAAACATCTTCCAGTTGCAGTCAAGTGTGATCCCTATGATCTCCGGAGTATTTTATCACATTCCTGAATTTTGCTTCGTAGGTCTTTTGTTTTGTAATAAAACAAGATGATTCACTTTCAGCTGTGACTTCTTGGTCCTTCACAGGTCAACATCAACATCTTGGAAATTCAAAAAAAGAGAACATATCTTAAAAGTGTTATTAGAACGTTGGAGAAGAAATATCAAAATATAGAAAAGTACAAAGAATTGGTTGTTTCTATTCTACATTAAAAAAAATATTTGTGATAAAAGCCCCCTAGCTCTTATCCTTCTTTCTGATATTTACATTTTTATTTTCCAAAGATAATTAAACATTTTTTCAAAAATCTATGTTTCAAATTTATTGTTATCTCAACACATTCACATTCATATACATGCTGAAGAATAGACTATTTGACATGTTTTTCAATAATGCTTCATAGATCTTAATATGACCTAAAATGGTCATGTCCACATATTTATCTGCTTGTTTATTGATTGTTTCATTCCACCAGAATTTAATTCTGTCTGAGCATACATCAGACCTATCTTGTTTAATTAGCTGATTAGAGAATAAACTATGTCCTCAGAATTTATAAAAGTGGCATGAACATTATATGTCCTTAACAACTATTTGTTAAATGAATATTAAAAGTGCTAGTGCAATGATAATACAAAATTACCTAGAGTAAACTAAAGAAATATATTAAACTCATTGTTACACCTATTCAAAATCTATATTAATTAGATCACAATGTGGTCTTGTTTTATGAATTCATCTCTGTATTTTGAGAGTAGTTTTACACCTTTCTGGTAATTGTTTCCTTCACATTATATGCCATTGAGAATAGTCTGACTGGGTAGGCTTGCCCAGAATGTCTAGAAATAGCATTATGGCTCCACATTTTGCACCTTTCTTCCATTTTCATTTGAGTCCTATCCCCATTCTACACACATCCATATTTTCTTTACTAGCCTCACTTTAAATGTATGCCTATTGAAATCTATCTGAAATACTTCCTGGAATAAAAAGGAAATACAAAAAAAAAGAAATTCAATATTCTAGCTAATACTCGGTTGTCGGAGGTTGAGCCTGAATTTCAATGTGCAAATGGACTAAGAATTGAGAAAATCTCATCTATCTAGTGCCTTACAATGTAGGCATTCAAAGTTATGTTGACTTGAATTACCAATTCCTCAGGATTTACAGCTTAAATAGCCTGTATAGACTTATACTCATTCTAAACTTATTTAATACATGCATGTGATAACTACATGATAACTTATTAGATGCCAAGTGTAGAAAACCACAAATTAGCCCTCTTGTCCTTACTTGAGCATAATATCCATCAACAAAAGTAAAACATAAAATCACATATTAAATTATGAAATAAGAATTGTTCTTGCATCCCTGTCTCAATATTCTTGCCCTTTGCTGAGTTTCCCTCCAAGAGATAAATCTCAATTGGTTGCTACACTGACACCACAGGAGACAGCTGCCACACTCATGACGGAATGGTCTGGGTTATATTTTTATTCAAAGACAGGCTCTCTGCACCATAGATTTGACAGTTCTCTATAAGGTGTTCTGTTGAGGACAGCTCTGGTGAAATGAGGAAATGGAAAGTAGTTGGGTCAATTGGATCTTTTGCTGGATGAATCTGAATTTTAGATAGGTAATGTAAAACAGTGGTAGCTATAGCCAACAACAAACTAAAATGAAGTGCAGAAAAATTCCAAGTAAGGAAGAGTAGCTAAGCACTACCCCCTGCCCCCGAAGACAGCACAGACTGAAGATGAGAAAGAGTTTTGGAAGATCTAAGAAATTATTACACTCAAGTCTGCCTTGGTGAACTGATGAGTTTTTTGGGATTACTTAGCTTGGATGACTCAAAGCTGCACCACCAAAAAGCCTGGCCAAGCGTGGCCAAGGACTCCAAAGTGGTATCCCTGGAGTTCCCCAGACAACGTGCAGGTAGTTCCACTACATTTTTCTCTCCCCAGCAATTGCCTGCTGCTTTTTTGCCCTCAAATAGGGGGCTAATGAATCGTGTAACTTTCTAAACTTCTTGAGCCTCCTAAATTTTATTTACTTCTGCGTCTTACAAGCCTCCTTCCTCTCTCCAGTAGCAAATGTTTCAATTTGGAAAAAAAAATATAGCTCAACCAAACCATATGTATACAGTAGCTGCTTGCATTTTGAAAAAGCACATTCATCTACTGACTGTGCAAAAGGTTTTCTTTATACCATGTTAGATCCTGTCTTCCCAAAATTCATAACAACAAGTCTGTATCTATTGACCAACAAAGACTATTCTTTTACTCCATAATTTTCCTCATTACTAAAGATACTTGTAAATTCTCTCAAATTTCTTGGTTTATAAGTAAAACAGCCTTACTCTCTTCACTAACAGTTCATTAACAGTTGCTTAATTCCTCATCATCCTCTTACATTCCGCTTGAAACTTAAGCTTTGTCACTGAGTACAGCCAAAGTTAACATAATTGTATGCTTTCCTATATCTGTACTAATACTCTTTTACACTAACATATTCTACAAAAAATAAAACTTCCGAGTAAACTAGCCAGCATGCCTCATACATCTACATACTCAACAGTGGGCATACAGAAGACACACTTTTATAATAAATGTATTTTCAATAGAAATTGTAATCTATTCAAATTATATTTTGTTTTCTTTTGTGAGAGACAGGGTCTCCTTGTAGCCACAGCTGGCCTTGAATTCACTGCATAGACCAGGATGGCCTTAATATCACAGAGCTCCACCTTGCCTCTGCTTCCTGAGTGCTAGGATTAAAGTCAAGCACTACTATGCCTGGCTATTCAAATTATATTTTGAACTGTTAAATCCACTGTGTTATTAATGGTTTTCCTTTTAAAGTTCCATTCTCTGCCCAAATACACTATGAAACAAAATCTTTCTTGTTCTGTGTAGAACTGGTATTTGCTATTACTCCATTTCATTTTACCTTGAAATGTTCATTGTTCTATGCGGGGGATGTATGGTTCATTTAAATTTGTATTTCCTTTTAAATTTGATTAATCTGGGTGGAGGAAGTCTGGATTAGTTACCAGGAAATTGCATCACCTTTAGAGAACAGTGAACATTTCAGTTCATAGTCTTTACCTCTTCAGGGTGTGTCCTATATGTGTTTCTAGTTGTGTTATCTTACTCAAAAAAATCAGCAGTAGAGAATGCTAACTAAGCAAAAATACAAAGCTACTAGGCATGGTGGCCACATGCTTTTAATCCCTGTACTTGGGAGGCAGACGCAGGTAGATCTCTGTGAAATCAAGGCCTGCCTGGTCTACATAGCAAGTTCCATGCCAACTGTGGCTACAAAGAGACACTGTCAAAAAAGAAATGGTACTAAGCTTTATAAAATATATAGCAGGAGTCTTCCAAATTTCCCCTGAAGAATTAGTGAACATATTGAATATTTTTCTTAATTTTAATTTTAATTTAGTCATTACTCCCATTAGCTATTCTACCTAATTGGACCATTTGTTAAAAGTGTACAATGTTAATTCAGTGAGAAATAATCCAAGAAACTGCTATTAGAATTTTCATGTTAATATTGCTCACTTTTTAAAATGTGTTAAATAGATACAGTTATTAAAAGTTGTAACTATCACAATCCAATTCTGATTCAAACATCAAGTTATTTTTATTCTTGATTATTCAATGAAAGATTACACTGTACCGATCACCGGAATTATTTAGCATGCTGTGCATTTCGCTGTTTTCACAGAAGAATTATTGAAAATTTTCTCAAAATGAAATAAAGATTTCTTTGATTCTTAGTTTGGTAGTTAAGAGCATAATTCTTTATCTCATTTCACACTATGCTGTAAGATATGCAGGCTTTGGGGACATTCTATAAAATGCCAAAGTGTTAGAAAAATTCAGAATAGATAAGTTTAAGGAATTGTCAAGGGAAATTATTTGAATACCTGACTTTATCAATATTTTTGTGAATATTTGATAGTAAGGCAGGTTATAACATTACTAGATCCTCACTCTAAGGATTTTCCCCAATCTCTTTCCTAGCCAGTTCTAATCATACACCTCATCTCTTTATACTTAATAATAACTTATGTGTGTTTGATTACAATTCCATTATGAAAAGAATAAGCAATAATAGAAATTTTAAAGAATGAGATAAGGAATATTATAACACATATGTGTGACCTTTACATATTAATGGCATCCTAAGTTGGTGAAAGCATTCTTGTCTCACAATATGTGATAACATCACTCCTGATCAGATTAACATCTCATTTGTTTCTCATGGATCATCAAACTCTTCTAAGCTCAGAGTAGAGTGCTATCTCTGTTGTTGCCTCTATCTAGGTGTGTGTACATTGCTCTTCCACTTTAATGAAGCCTCCTTACAGAAACATATTTGGGGAGAGTGAGTTTAATTAAATCCTGAGATTATAGCCCATATCTATTTTGCTATGTTAATTTCAAGTCACATTGAATTCTTGGGCACAGAAAATAAACAAGGGCTTATACAAAGGTCTGGATTAAGGGCCATCAATCATGTTTTTAAATTTCCCTGGATGATTCCTGGTTTTCAGACAATTGTGACTTCAAAATCAAATAAATCAAGACATTAACGAAAAACTCCTAAGGTGAGTGTATGATTGTCTCAGTACTAAGGGAAGTTAACCTATAGACTTGTCTGGATTTCACTCTTTAATGATAATAAATGGACTTTTTTCCTTTCCCCATAAAACTAAAAGCAGTCTAAAATCATATTTCTGTAATGTTTCCTCCCTTCATTCCATCTTTTCTGATACTGATCATGGGCTTTGTGCAAACTTTATGTCACCCACTAGTTGTATTTATGATTTGTTTAACTTCCCTGAAGCTACCACATTATCAAATCCTACACAATGAGATAGAAAAAGACCTAAGGTGACTCGGGTGTCAATGTGTGTGACACATGGCTTTAGGCAAGTGCATTGCTTATCTTAAGTAACCGATATGATTAAATGCCCTAAAAGTAGGTGTTCTTATTCCATTCTACACAGGAATGAATAGGCTCAGAGGAATTGGTCATGTGATTAGGGTCCTACCAGCACAAGTAGCAGGGCAGTCTTCCCGATGCAAGACTGTTTGCTTCCTAAGACATTATCCTGCCTTCCTGCTAGTCTTTAGCATCTTGGACAGTACTAATACCGTTTCAGTCTTATCAGAGTGAGGAAATGCTCTTTTCTATTGCAATTATGTTATAAAACAATAAAGATGCTGGTAATAGAGAAATATTATGTCTACAAATACATATTTCTTAAGGTTATTTATAAGGCATGGCACATGTACTTCTACTCAGACCATTCTACAAATAAATCTAAAGAAGATATCTCACAAAGTCACTTTTTTAACTAGTTTGTTTCAGTTTATATTATACCACCATTATTTCAAGCATTATCATTGTTCCATAGTTCACAGGGTGTAAGTAACTAGACAGCTACACACCAGGTGTTATTTTAGGAACTACACTGATATTTTATAGCAAATTCCTACTATGACCCTTAATATATTTGCTTTCTTATTCTCCTACTTTTACAGATGAAGGAGTAATCTGAAATAAACTTTCTGACTTGCTGAATTACACAAGCTAGCAAATTCTGGTAGGCTTCTTTCCACTCCCCTATACTAATTATATGGGTATAAATAAAAATGCATGTTTATAGTGAGATATCTGGCTGTCAGATCCAATAGACATGCACTTGAAACTAAATGTTTTCTTTAACAATTATAGTAGAACAGGAAGAAACCAGGCAGAACCCTTAAAACCATGACAGAAAGTCATGACAGCAGATCATTTCTTAAAACTATTGTTACAGTTCTTCCCATTCTGCCCATTCTCTCTGACTTCATTTTTGTCACTACAGACATCCATTTTTTACCCTCACCTTCAATTTCTCTCACTATGACATTTCTTAACCAAAACAATGTTTAAAATGAGAATGGCAATGCAGGGTCCCTGGTTGTTGGACATGAAAGAAGCTGAAGTTCCTGTTTTTGCCTTGTGGGATGGAAACTGTGGCATAAAAGATTTTGGACTCATGAACTGGAGATAAAGACCCTAGACAGTAAGTAAAGAGAAGTCAGGTTGACAATATATAAGTTCCCAGACTTGAATGAGTCTGTCTGGCCACCCATGAAAAGAGAGTCTAACCTTCCAAGCTCACCCTTTACCTTTTGGACCATCCCAGCTGATATCCTAGATCATCATTGAGTTCATTTTAGATTTGATGGCCCCCATCAAAGCCATGGTAACAGCATGTGGAGCAGAGATGAATGGCAATTTCTGTTAAGATATGTTCAGATGGGAGGCTGGAGAAATGGCTCAGTATTTAAGAGCTCTTACAGTTCCTACAGATGGCCCACATTCAGGTCCAGTACTTACATCAGAAAGCTCACAACTACCTGTAACTCCTGCTCCAGATGATCAGATGCATCTGGTCCTTCAAGGACCTGAACTCACGTACACATAAATATAGACATGCATACATATACACATAATTAAAAATAAAATAAATCTTAAGGAAAAAGATATGTGTAGATACCTACAATTTAGGATTTGACAAAATATTAGAGTTATTTTAGGATTCTTTTAGCTTTTCCTTGACCAATTCAAGTCCACCTCGATTTTGTCCACAAATACTCTAATCACTTGTGAAAATATCTTTGTATCCTTTCATTAATAAAGTCCTTTGATTTGATTTAATATTTACACATATACACATTATAAT
>NW_008359442.1:4643660-4665316 GCF_000622305.1 Nannospalax galili | reverse complement strand
ACATGTTCAAGTATTTGCTAAATAAGCTTTAGATTACTCGTAATACCTAATATACTACAAATGCTGTATAAATAGTTATGCTATACTATTAGGAAATAATGACAAGGAAAAGTATACCTGTTCAGTACAGATGTAATTTTTTGCTAAGAAAATTCTAATAATTTATTTTTTATCTGATATTTTTTGAGAATTTCATATATGCGTACTGTACTTACATTATTTTCACCCTTCCCAGTCCCCTCCAAGCCCTCCCACGGCCACCTCACAATATCTTGTCTTCTTCTTTGATTATTATTGTTACATATACATTTACATATTTATAAATATGCATATATGTGTAATACACTGAGCTCGTTCAGTGGTGCTTGAGTGTGTATGTGTGGATTTGGAATTACATAACCTCTCAGGGAACTACAGAAACTGATTCTCCTTCCCTCATCATCCATTGGTTGCCTGGAACTTCATCTTGAATTGTAATTTTTTTTAAAGAAAGGTATTACTTTTAAAGTTATCTCTTAATAAAGTCTATCATCATTAGCAATTTCATCTTAACTTTTGTTTTATTATTACTTATTTGTATCATATTGAATTGATTTTCTTGTAAAAACTAAAATCAAGTTTTTTATATCTCTACTTTATTGACATTTATTTTAAATATTTTCATTAAAACAGAGTTAACTGACAAACAAGTAGATAGATAAGCATATATACAGGCATATAGAAATGAGGAGATCTTTTTCTGAGCTGGCTGGCTTTGGTCATTTTTATAAGAAACAACAGTAGTTGTCATTAGACCTGTGATGGCTTTGAAGCTAGGAAGTCTATGATTTCCTAACTGAGAATCAATTAATATTGAATTGTGGAAATTTACACTGACGTCAAAGAGCTTCCCTAAAATTTTCCATTAATTAAGGAACTTAGTTAAACAGCCCTTGGTGTAATTTCTTCTCTTAAATGATAACAAATCCCTGATATACTTGGTTGGTTTATCAGTCCCCTTGGTTACTTAGAAGTGAAACCATTATTTTGGAAATTAAATTCTCAATCTCTGTCTTTGTATTTATGAAAACATATTCTGTAAGGAATATATTCTAAACTGGAAAAAGTGGGAATCATAGGTTAATCTTATCAAGAATCATGAAATATGAAGAACATCATAGAAATGTAAATCAAATATTCAGATGCTGTTTTAGAACTTGATTGTTAAAAATTTTTTATTGAGCTTTTGTAATTTTATACAACAGTTCTTAATCAAATTTAGGCTTCCTCCCCAATCCATGCCCCCTATTCCTGCACCTAATCTCATGTATTCCGCTATACACATTAAGTCCCATCCAGTCAAGCATTTGTACCCAGAAGTCCTTCACTGTAAATACATCCGCTAGTCAGTACATCTAGAAATCATATGTAAGGCATTCTCTTCCTCATCCAGGATCAATCAGTCTCCAATACTTTTCAGTCTAGGGCCTGCCCACCACCAATTTCTCCCCTCTAGGAGCTTGTTTAATTAAGTTGACATGGGTCCTGAGCTCAACGACACCATTGCCACAAGTTCACATCTGCAAGCTTCCAGTGGCCTGAAAGCTTTTGCTTCCCTGTGTTCATGAACCAGCCCTGAATCTTACAATCTTGTTCTCAATGGTTCCTGAGTCATAGATGGGTGAGTTTCAATATAGGAGTGCTATCGAGGGATACACACTCTGCAGTCTGTTATTCTTTAAAACTTGACCAGTTGTGGCCATCTGTGTGTATCTTACTCTGTTGTATAAGGAAGCTTCACTGGTGAGAGTTGAGAGATGCATTAGTTTTCTCTCTACCCCTCATTCCACTGTGTTCCATGAGCGTTAGGTGCAGAGATTCAACTGTAGATGTGTCATCTAGTAGTTGGAATCTCTCAGACGTATATTCTCTGTGTCTGAGCAGTTGTGGAATCCTGCAGCAGCCTCCATCTGCAAGAAGAAGTTTCATTGATGAGTGGTGTACAGTACACTTGTCTGTAAATATAAGGATCCATATTTAGCATGTGGTAAGAAATTTTACTTGTCTGGAGATGTGAAAGAGACAGGGTTTTCTCCAGGGTCTATGTCCTCTCCAACCATGTATATTTGACCAAGTTTACAGAGCCACTCATGAGCTCACTCCCACCAAGAGGACTTTAAGTCCAATTAGATAGCTGATGATTACTCCTCAGTTAACAGTGTCACTACCACTAGAACTGAATTTTTTACATTCTTTCTGCCATGCTGAATGAATTAGCAGGTAACCTTCTAAGGACATGGGTAGAATGCGAGCACTCTTTTTAAAGGAACTAGTTCATCACAATTAAATATAAACTAATATAAGACCAAAAAGTTTCCTTAACAAACCAGCAGAAGAGACTAAGCTGAACACGCATGTTCTAAATTCTAATTCCGGAAGATCCCCAAATTGTTTTGGCCCAAAAGTGATTAAAAAGAATGACATAAATAATAGTCACAAACTGACACAGAGTACCAGGAAGCATAGCTACTCAGGACTGGACCAAGGAAATAACTGATCCAGTAGCTCCATACCTAGCTCATGCCTCCCACTTCTCTGATTCAAACAGAAGTGGTGTATGGGGATTGTAGTGGAGGATAGCTTCCCCTTCAGGTAACCCATCACACCTTGGTAAGAGACCCATGTGTACATTAGTGTGCATCTTAAGTTTTAGTTGTTGACTTTTCCATGTTGATTTTTCTTCCTAAATGACAGTCTAGCAAGCAAAATTTCATCAGAGCCTGGACAACATGTCCCTCAACTGTGAAAGCTTAACTCATCCTTTGTCTCCTTTGTATATCTGTTAATGACTTGTAAGGGATCTGTTTCTCTGCTCAAACCTTGACTAATTAAAATGTAACAAGAAAGTTGAGTTATACTAATGGCCATGATCATTTATGCCCTTTGCCCTATAATCTTATAGTCTTTCCACATTCTGATCTGTTGTTCAGTTATATAATTTACTTTGATCAATGGAATAGTAGGAAACTGAGCCACCATGCTTGAAAAGCACACACTTGTACTTTATCACCATCCACAGCTTGGTCTTATCAAATTGAAGGTAATCTTAACCTTTGTTATTCTCAGATGATATCACCATTCACAGGATTAAGCCTATCAAAAGACAAAATCACAGCAAATCTATTTTTTTAGATCTCAGTCAACTTTATTTGTTATTCTATAACCAGGCAACAATCCAGGATAAAAATGGATCAGAATACCCAGCTCACATGGACAGTTTATGTACACAGTCAGATAACAGGAAGTAGCATACAGAAAATGCAAGTGAGGGAAAGATACAATTCATAACTGATTTACTTGAATATAGTTTGAACAGTGGGCCCCTTGTGATTGACTGAGACTAAACTACTTATTACAAGAGTAGGTTGCAGTCTGTGTATACATCAAGTTGTTTTAGCTCACTAAATAAGTGTCGGCCTCTCCTTGGCCTGGACTCCACTGCTGTCAGACCGTTGTGCCCAAGTCCGCATCACAGAAAGTGGGGGTGAGGAGAGAGACAGATCGGGGAGAGGGGCCTCAGACGGCAGCGAGGACAGCAGAAAAAAAACACCCGGGAGACTGTGTCAGTGGACAGCTCCTTTATTATGGTGGAAGCAGAGGTTTATATATGAAAGTTTCATGGGCAAAGAGGTGGGGTTGGTTTTCTGGTGGGCAGGCAGGTGGGGGAGGGAGGGGGCTTCTAAGGCTATGTGGCCTTTTTCCTGTCCTCCGGTCACATGATTTACAAGAGACCCAGTTAGGATTAAAGGATTAGGGACCTAATAGTTTTGCTTGGGGGCTGTTGGGTAAGAGACAGTGTGTCTAGAATGGGGCAGGCCAGTTTCCTGCCATCCTCAGTGGGAGGTGTCCGGCCTGGCCATGCTCTACATTCCAGGCACCCCTGACTTATCCCAACAAATAGGGATAAATCTTTAAGCCAAATTAAGATCTATGGAGGCATCTTTTGACACAAAACACCCAATGAAATGCCAAACCTAGTCATTTCACTTTAACAGAGCATAGCTCTACTTGGTGAGAAATTCCTGAAGTGCTCATTATTTAAATTTAATGTGGTCTGTAATGCAACAAAGGCAAATCATGTAGTAAGGACAGATCAAGCTGTGCACAGAAATGTGTATAATGTCTGGGAATGGAAGACAAAGAGGAAACTTGCTTTACTGCTAAGCTATGTTCTAGTTCTGCACCTCAGTACATGGTAGTGCATTTAGCATCACAATAATATATAGAATCAAATTTTCCCATTTCACAAATGATGATAGTGTTATTTGTCTATGACTGCAACCAGAACTGGTTCATTCTGAAACTTTTGCACATCCATTTCATTCTTTTTAGAAAAAGGATATACATGGATATACATGCTAGCATGAATTCAACACCACTATATGCAAAACATATGCAACTAGTTACTGGAGACTAACAAAGTGCTCCTGTTTGGCTCAGTGGCAGTAAATGAGATGGAACACCTGAATCACTCTGGAATCTTTTAAAGCATACAGCTTTTCTTTTGTGGACTAATGTTTGAAGGGTTGTTCTTGTCTTGACCTATACCTAGGAAGTTCCTCCTTTATCTCCATTGCTGTGAAGCACTGGACAAATGCCTCCAAAGAATGTCAAGTCCTATTAGACTTTGTTTTCATTAAAAGAACATTAGCAAACAGTAGTTGAGCCCCAATTAAGTCTCCCTATGCTCTCTGACCATTCTCAAACGTAGGGAAGCAGGGAGAGTATTATGATAAAGACAGGACTTTTTTTTATATTACATTAATTGAGAAGTTGGGGCAACAGGGCAGAGCAAGTCCCAAATCTGGGCAAAGGCCTAGATTTGTTTAATATTGTGATCTAATAGATATAAGTGTCAAAGTATGCTGGTGAACTAGATCCTCAAAGTGTGAGGTCAAACAAACCAAATACAAGCTCGAGAACTGTTCTTTTCAGAAGGTGATATGAGGGGTGCTGTAGTTTCCTCTCTGAGTTTTATCACTGGCAAAACGACCAAGGGTGAAGAGCAACAGGAAAATAATCAAAGTCCATCCCTGGGAAACGCTTTGGAAGACGAAGGAAGAGTATTTTGTTTATATTTTATTTTAGCTGTGCTTTCAGCCTAACTTCTAATTTCTTTCAAGCTTCAAAACTGATTTGATAAACTGAGAACCAGACTTGAAACCTAGATGAGTCCAGTAGTGGAGAAACTAAGACTGAAAGATGCTGTTTCACCTTTTAAAAGTGAACAGCAATGCTCTGTATTATTACCGTCATTTTCCCCATGAAAATCTAGACATCTGATGTTACAATGATATGATTCAGCATTTTGAAATGCAGAACTCACAAACGGCAGAACTGAGACAGAGAGTTAAGTGGATGGATATTTGTCTTTAAGATTGTTTCCATTTAATAACCAAATCACCAGAATGAGGAGAACAGCTGGGAGAATGGAGGGATAATCAAGAAGGTGATGTGAACTGAGAAAAACAACCATATTTCAGATTTTCTAAATATTTCATTCCTTTCCCATACACGTTTATTAAATAAGATGTTTTAGTAAGAAAATCCCAGAAATGGCTGTCAGGACCACATCATAACATGTTATTCATAGATTAAGCATAGATTCAGAGGCATGGATCCATGTAAGCACATGTCAGAATAGCTGTGGGCGGGGACAAGGCATTGACGGTATGCTGGCCACATCTGTCACTGGCATGTTAATCTTAGATATCTCTTTCTGTTTACTACTTCCTTCTCTTTCTGTTCACAGCAGTATTTTCTCCTTGACCAATCTTCTCATTCGTAAGCACCATGCTTTCTAGATAAAGCAGGAGCTCTAACTATGAAATAAAACATTTTAACACCTCAAAAGATGTCTTTTCCCTATGCTTTCAGCCCCGGGGACTGCCCTAGTCCTTGTTGCTATCCCCTGCAGAGAATAGAGCTGTTTGTTATGTATGTGCTCTCCATGGAGTAAAAAACATTTGAAAAGTCAGATATCTACAACCATTTTACTCAGCATCTGGAAACTAAATAATTGAAATTAGTGCTGCGTAACATGTGAAGTGTATTATTTAAGGGCTTATTTGCTTTTGTTGTTGTTTCAGTCTGCTCAAGGCCTTAAAAATCAAATCTTGTTCATGAATTTATTCAGCATAATTTGTGTCTTTTCAAAACAATCCATATGGAAAATTATAAAATCCTTTGACTTGCAATTTTACAATGCCATGACTTTCGTTTTGGAGAATACTAATACCAGTACTCAATACTCAGTTGAAATAGGTTTTCTTTGTCCTCCTCTTACCTTAGCATTTAATGTTATCAACATATTTCACATAGCAGAAATAGCTCTGTAAAAAAAGAAGATTGTGTGATGCTGTAAAGCAGGAATAATAGATATGGGTCTGTGTGTCCTTACAGTAGTTCTCTGTTCAAAAAAATTGATATTCTCTATGTCTTCTCTCATTTCTAAGTTACACATAAAAACGTTTGAATAAGTAACTCTTGAAAGGTTGTTCCAGCTCTATATCCATCAAGAAACCTTGGACATCCTTTAAAATTTTCTGTTTTTCTGTTAAACAAATTACCAACTGAAATTCAACATGACAACTGCCCTGGATGCAGTAGGTAACTATTGTTCTTGTTACAATCACAAGAGAAAATATAGCAAGTTTAAACATCACCTCTTATTACGGCACAACCTAAAGATATCCCCTCTTGCAGCAGATAATAGAAAATCGGACATTTCTTTTCTCTTTGGTTGCCAAGTAGCTGAGTCAGGCCATATGAAGTCAATCGTTGCTATGACAACTCATGAACCAGGGAGAAGATACAAAGATTTCATTTATCTATAACAATCCATTTTTTGTTTGACAAGAAGTATATGCTTACTTAAGGGGAATAGATACACATAATTTAATTACTAGATATCCATTTAAATTATATTTGTTGAATGGATGCTTATCATTTTTACTTAAGTAATGACATTAATCAGTCTACTTTAATGTATGAGGTTTTTTTTTTTTAACCTGTTCATTTATTTAGCTTACTGATTAAAAGTGAAGGATAAATAACACATATTTATATATACTCTTTCTCCTGCCTCAGCATGAAATGGGCCCACATACTAAGAATGTACAATCTGCTTTTTTCTACAGCAGATTGCCATATATGTTTTACTATTCAGTAGTTACAGAACGCAGGAACAGAATGATACAAGTGAGGGAAAGTGAAAGCAACACAAATCCGTATTCCCACAGGTTATAATTCAACTGCGAAAGCATCTCACGTTGAATTCATGCACATAGGGCTTCAGTGTACACAGAAATCTGTCTTCAATCAAACTATCAGAAATTATCCCTAGCTATTCTTCAGTTTTATGACTAGAAGTCATCAATTCACCTGATAGATGATAACTTCCCTCTCCTTTTATAGTCTATTTTGTGTATAAAAATTACAAAACTGAAAGCTATGTCTATTGATGAATTCAAAATTTTAGAAAGTAGAAATTTAGAGGAACAGTCCCAGACTTCTTGTCACTTTATAATGCAATCCACTCCTCTGAAAATGAAGGATTTAAATTTCCCCTTTCGGAAGACATTCATCAACTAAAAGGCAAAAATAAACACTTCCAGGAGCAATACTAGCAGCTGCTTAAATAGACCTGAAAGAGTAAATTGGAATCCTTAATTATCGCAGGATGGAAAAAATGAGATCCATTGTTTTAAATTTTAGGTGTACTAATTATTCATCATGTTAAACAAGGAACAACAGACTCAACTTCCAGAATCAAGTTTTCTTGACAGTTAAGAATGGATAATTTCAGTAAAATGTGAACACAGAACACTAGCACATGCCTGCTACAAAATGGTTAAACAAAAGAAGATAAGGCATATACTAGATGTCTAAAGTGCTATTTTTTAATATAAGATGTGATGGTTGTCCTTGATCATCAACTCAGTGGGGTTTAGAACTACCATGGAAACAAATCTCTGACCATGTCTAGACAGAATTATCTAGGTTAGGTTAATTGAGGGGGGAAAACCATCCTAATACTGGTATTACCACTCTATGCACTAGGACCCTGGGCTGAAAAGTGAGAAAAGGAGCTAAGCACACTTACCGCTCTCTCCTGCTAGACACAATGTAACCAGACACCTCCTGCACTCATATTCTACCTTCCCTGCCAATCCCTTCCTTGGACTTGTAAGTCAAACTCTTCCTTCCTTATGTTGCTGTTTTCAGGTATTTTGTCACAGTAAGAAGTAATTAATAAGGCAGATGTAACTAGTTCAACTAAGAGGAAGAAGGGGAGGAGGAAAAGGAGGAAGAGGAGGATGAGGAGGATGAGGGTGAAATAGAAATGAAAAAATGAAGTTTAAACTTGATACTAAGTCATTTTTAGTGAACCTAATGAAAAAAGTACTTCAAAAGATAATCAGATAAGGTTTCATTCAGAAAAATACATCATCAAAACTGAACCTATTATCTATCAATCACCCTCAATCATGTATTAAGTCAAACAAGATTTACCAAAGAATTAAATCAAGTTGACTTGTGGAAGATATTTTCTAAAAATGGCCTATGTAGGTACCCTGCAGGAGAAAAGAATGTAAGCAATTTGATATTAGAAAGCTAACATTTGATGGAATGCAAGAAATATTTGAACTTACTAGTGAAAAAGAAGGCCAGATGCACTTGGGCCCTTTCCCTTTCTTTCTCCCCAATCACATCTAACAGTAGATGATTAGACTAAATAAGTCTATAGGAACACACAGAACAATGCTGTAAGGACAATGGTATGGTGAACTTCATAAACAGCTAAAGCAGAGGCAGCTAGATCAACAGCCATGCTTCTTAGAACTGTCAGGACTTACAACAAATGGATGAGAGGATTATGATTTAAAGAAAAAAAATTAGCCAGACACACAAGGGAGAATACTGCATGATCCTAGTTATAACTGGAGTCTACTAAAGTCAGACTTATAAGAACAAAGATTAGAATGGTGGTTACCATGGGATTGGGTGTGGAGAAGTGGGGAAATGTTAGTTAAGGATATAAACTTTTATTAATTATTACATTCTCAGATCTGATGAACCTATAGTTGATAATGATAAATATTTGAGATTTTCTAAACGGGTAGATTCTGAGTATTCTTACCACACCCAAATCATTACCTATGTGAAGGGATGTATATGTCAGCCTGATTGTGGTAATCATTTACAATGTCTATGTGTATGAATTATTCCTTTGTAAACCTTAAATATATACATTTTTGTCAATCACACTTTAAGAAAGCTCAGGAAAGCAAAACCCAAAAGTAGAACCTATCAAATAGAAAATAGAAGGCCAGACAACTGAAGAACTCTTTCTAACAAACCTAGAATGACCAGGTCAGTTACAACAGTGGGAAAAAAAACAGCCCAACGGTTAGGTGGCTCACTGATTAGGAACCTATGCAACAGCTGCAACAGTGTCCTCTGACTTGGTTGGCTCCATTATTTTTCTCCAAGCCCAAAACACTTAAATAGTTTCTAAATACATTTCACGTAATTTCCAAGATCACTATGCTTGCTTCCACTCAACTGCTGAAAGATCAGTAGTGGGGGACACCCCTGAAGGGTGACACAATGCATTTTTGCTCATATGTCACTTTCTGGAACTCAGGAACTACATTTCATCCTACAGAAGTCTGGAAGATGTGATTCATGTGTGTAAGTAGAAGCAAAGTGGGATTTACTAAATAGCTACTACATTTCTGCCACACGAACTTCTTATTTATAATTCAATTCCCTTTTATCTCTCAGTTCATTCTCTGTAAGTAGTAAGAGAAGTTGCAACAACTGGGAATGAAGCCAAAAGGTAAGGAACTTAGGGGAGCAGGGATCGCAAATCATTTTCTTCCTGGAGGTGACTATGGCATCTTCAGATGAGGCTTGATAGCCAGGAAGGAGAATCAAAACCAACTGTTCTCATACCTATAGCATTTCTCCATCTACCTTATTCATCCTTTGTTTATTCAGCAAAGACTTGCGTCAAAAGCTGAGTTACCTACTTGCACTCACTAAAGAATGATGGGAAATTTTGCCTTTCCCATTACAGCACCAAGCAGTTCATGAAAACTGAGGTTGAAGAGTAAAGCTGAGATATGAGGCTGGCTCTCACTTTGTATTTGGTAGTAGAATGACTTCAGCTGTCTACAGTAGTTTGGAAACTTCACATAGGAGGAAAGGCAGCCATTGTTCTAGCTGTCACACTTGAAAAGACACAGAAACAAATTGCTGTGTTTCTGCCTGCCTGTCTTTATAGCTGCATAATTCAAACAAGCCTCAATCCTCTTTTAAATCTTATACTTTAAAAAAATGCCTTCTGTCACTTTGCAGCAGGAAACAGTAAAGGCAACATTTGTGAAAGTGGCCCCAGGGACAGAGATACTGATGAAAATCCTTGAAAAAAAAATGAATGGACAATTCTCATTCATCATTTGGATCCCAAGGAAGACTAATAGCTAAGTAATTTTCTATACATCACACTACCCAAGGTGTGAAACATATAATACAATATGCTCACAATCTATTGACAAAATTGCTATTGTTACAGCAACTTTTCCGCTAAGTCTGAGGAATGAACATGAATTAAAAGTGAAAGAATAAAATTTTTTCACTATATGTTGCTATAATTTAAGACTAATATTGCCTGGATACAAGAAGAAGGAAGATATACAATTCTTTTTAAAAAGATAAATTGAGTTATCTGTATATTTTCTTTACAAAGCAAACTTGCATTCTGTGAGGTAAAATTAATGTCATTATTCCAAGTAGGTTATGTTTGAGGCATGTTTAAATAATGAGAAATTAGTTCTTCAATGTGAAATTAGGGACAGGCTCATAATATCAGGGATCTCTCAAAGATAAGTAAAATAAATGCTTTTCTTAAATTAAAATCCCAGGGCAGAGGACCTGTAGGAATCCCGGTAAGCAAGTCAAAGAGATTATTCACATGCTACTGTACTCTGACTGATGCCAACTCTGCCTGCCTTCAAAAAAGTATAAGAGGACCCAGTAAGAGGAACTCAGGGTATAGAACAGGAGACTTGAATTAGCTAGCTCCCACCTCTTCGCTCCTACTTTTAGAAAGTGTGCCAGCACAAGAGCAGGGGCAGTATTAGGCAATACACCATGGACAGTTTGTGTTCATCATAGAGCTTAAAGATCTCTTCTGAATCCCCTCCTGCCTCTTCCATGTGTCATGACAATCTCAAAAGGTTCATCCCTGAAGAAGCTCAGTGCATTAGTCAAAACCGCATGCAGCACCCTTTTATGGCCTAGATCTTTCGTTTGCCAATTTATAATAAAAAATGAATAAATAACGCAGGCAATTCTTCATGAGTATTTTACCACCACTTTTGTTGGAGTCTGGGGTCAGGCATTTCCACATTCTTGATGTCTAATTCAAGAATGAAATAAAAGGCATATGAATGCTGTATTCAAAGCAAAACCATAGAATAGATCAGATGCAATGCCATGGGTGACAGTGGGCCACTGTAAGGGTCCTCAAGGACCTTGATTATGCTTTTGAGCTTTATTTCATGGGTTCAAGAAAAGGGTTTGGTTACTAGGGGTATAGTTTAGGTGGTTCTCTATTTTGATTGGCAGGCTTGGATTACATAGCATTTCCTTACACTACTCATGTCCTGTCCCTTAATGCATCTGTGTTTAATCATATATATGTCCATTATACTTTGGCATAAGACTAAATAGAGGATTGTCTCTAATAATTCACCTAGAGGATACAATTTGCGTCACTCTACATGCATCCGAAACCAGTCTAGGCCAGGTTAACACCCTCTTACTTTTATACCTGGACATAAGTGGAATACAATTAAGTAGAATCTAGTTTGATGGTTGTTAAGGGGAAGAGAAAGCTATTCCATTGTAAATAGAGTAGGCATGCCAGCACAATGCAGGTGGAGGTTCTCGGTTGCTAACATGTTGCTAGGTGCGTTGCTGAAGAGGAGTTATTGAGCATTGTACATGCAGGGACAACTCTAGGATATCCCCTATGATCTCTGCCCCAGGTATTACTCCTTCAGCTGTTTTATATTACATGAAAAAAAGAGATTTTTCAGATGTAATTCAAGTATTCAGTTGGTCTTAAATTGGGGAGATTACCTGGACTGATATAATCACGGAAGTCCTATCACGGAAGTCCTTTAAAAGCAGAGCATTTTCTCTGTCTGGAAACTGAAGAGAAAATCAGCATTGAAACACAGGGGAGAATCACAGCTGGCTTTAAGACAGAAGGGATTGTCTTATATACAATGATCATTAAGAACTGAAAGCAGTCTCTAAATAACAGGCAGCGAGACAGTGGGGGCCAGTGCTACAAACCAAAGAAATGAGTTCTTTCTATAAAGAGTGAACAGGAGGTCTCATCAAGAAATGTAGCCTGGTCCACATTCTGATTTCAGCCTTGTAAAACTAAGCAGAGAACACAAGTACACCACACATTTCTCTTCTACTGGATTTTATTTGAAGCTTCTAAGTTTGTGCAATTATTTACATAGTAATAGAAAACTAATGCAGTGATCCAATCTATTTTTATGTGTATCCTAATTCAAGCCACCATGCACTGGCAACCTTCTACACAAGTAGAATAGGTAGTCGTCTATAAAGTCAGCCACGAAACTGGTATAGAATCCATGGTATTGAAGTGATTGCTTTGACCTTAAGCGTCCTGATTTGTGCACCAGTGCCTCAAATCCCTTGAGTTGTGGGCAAAGCCTTTCATTAAAACATAAAGCTTCAAATGGAAATCTTCGGAAAGGAAGTTCGATGTCTTAAAATTACTCACGCTGGATACCAGAGGGAACCTACATGGATAAAAGATGTTCTTAGAACTGGCACAGAGCTTGGTCAGGCATGGGGAAGTCTGCAACACAGAGAAGGCAGGCAAACAGTAGAAACACCAAGGACCCTTCAACTGCATATAGAACTGGCCCCACCTGCACTCTTGAAACAAGAGTAGACTGAAATTAAATAAGTTCATGAATCTAAAACTTACATGTTTCTATTTTTTTTCAGCCCTAAAGAAAAGCTCTAATTTACAGGTAAAAAATGTATCCTCCCATCTTTAAACTTGATAACAAAACTGGATTTTGCTCAATAAACTTCCTAACGCCAAGTAACAAATAATGACTGAGCCAAATTAATCATAACACATCTATTCTGCATCTTCCTGGATTCACAGTGGATAATGAAGAGATGGCCTGTGTTTATTTCTGGTCAGTGAGTCTAACAATAGATAATTAGCTGTGGTTTCTTACCCTGTCCTTGTAGATTCTCATATTGGTTCAAAATTATTTGTCAGCGTCATAGGCTGAATTCCGGCTTGTTGAAATTCTTGCAGTAAAGTCCTAACAATACTACCTTAAATCCTTACTATATTTGGAGATGGTGTTTAAAGAGGTTGAGGCCTGATAAACATAACTGATGAACTAAGATGAGAGCAGAGCATGAACAAACACATAAAGTCATATAGTGAGATAAAGTAATAGACATTCCAGTAATCACAGGATATCTTTGAAAAGAACAGTCTCTTTCTAAAATAGTTCATTGATTATTTGAGGACTTCATATAATGTATTTGGGTCAATTCAGACCCTCTTCCCCATCTCCTCTCTGATCTACTGCCATGCCCTCTATTATTTGTAAGTCCTACCATGTCTAACTTGTATTCCTCAAATACTCTTAGGCATGGATACAACCCCCAGAGCATGGTCAACCTAACCAGCATCGCCCCCTTAATGAAAACTGACTCTCCCTCTCCCAACAGCTATCATTTGCCAGTAGTTCCTCAGCTAAATGTGTTGCTTGTGCCCTCCTCCAAACTCGAAGCTGGGATTTTGTCCGGCTTGGGCTTGGGCAGATCGTAGGCATGCTGTCACAAGCACTGTGTGTTCCTAGTTGCATCTGCCCGGTTGTATCTACAAAAATATGATTCTAGTGATTCATCCACCACCTCTGGCTCTTGTAGTCTCTCATCTCCCTCTTCTACAATGATCCCCGAGCCTTGGGAAGAGAGGGTATGACATACATTTCGAATTCAGGGCTGAGCACTCTACAACCAGAAGAGAACAATCTTACTGGCTTCTTTATTTCAGACTTACAAGCTCCATACTTGTGAGAAAATAATATTTTAGGTTAAACCAACATTCTGGTGTTTTATTATAGCTCATCCAGCAGTCTGATACAAGGTATCATCTGAGATAAAGAAAAGCCAAGAGAGTTTCTCAAAGGGTCCTGACATTGACTGAGTCAATGGCAGCTGTGTCCTATATATGGATAATAAATGTGACAGAAAAATCGAAACATTTCTGTGACCACCATGCTTAGATTTTCTGTCATTTCCAACAAAATTGGTTTCTAATTGATCTGAAGTCTCCTGCTTGTAATTTTTGCTCTCTTTATCAAAGGACACCCAATCATGGGAACTTATGAGTTTAAGACAATATAACAATTTAAGACTATATTTCAAAATGTGCCCACTGAGTTGAGGTGTCAGGTAATACGTCATTCTGTTAGGTTCAAATGAGAGTACTTTGCAATACTAGTTTCCTCTTTAGATAATGCTACCGTCTGTCACTAACTTTGTTATTTACACCTAATCAAAGAAAGTGTACTGGCACAGACTAAAGATGAGATGAGTGGGTGACTTCATTTGTACATATCATGTATGTCAAGTATGTCAGAGAATGTGATTCATCTCAGAAAACCAGAGACTTTCATCTGTAGCAGTTTACCATCCCATATAGAAAGCTCTTGTAGGGAGTTTACACATGCTGATCTGAGTAATATTAAATGTTGCTGAGAGATTTCACAGCCTTTGGAGCTTGGGCTAAATTATTCTACTCACCTGGGAAAACAGAGAAAGAGGTGTCTGTGTCATACCTCGTCCAGAGTTTATTAAAAGGCCACATTATCAAGCCCTGACTAAAATTTTTCATTTCATGCATAAAATACCCCTGGGGAGTGAGAGAGACAGTTCCCCTGGAAACATCTGGTTTGGGGATTTCAGGTTTCTCGTACTCAAACTTCACCAGAGGGTGATACCCATTTGAGGAGTATTTATAAAGTATATCTGTGTTCTTGCCTTTTAAATTGAATTTGAAAGATGAGAGCTTATAATTGATATCTTTACTTGTTTTGTTCAGTTTACATAAAAAAAAACAATGTCAGAAATAATATAGCTCCTATTACAGACTGTTAAAACATGAGGAAACATCAGGACTTCCATACCACAGCTGTGTATCTAACATGCTGCTACTGAGTGTTCATTGCCTCAGACAGAATGCTAACATGCAGCTGAGGTGTCCTAGAAACCCATCTGGCAGGAAGCTGAAAGGCAACCTCTCACTCTTTCCCCAATTCTCCTGATTTATAGAGCAACATAATTGATAGAACTATAGTTCTCTGACCTTAGCGATTTCTTCCCTTTGGCTCATTTATCACATGATCAAAGCCTTCCCTGGCTGTCAAACCACCTCTTATTTCAGATATATTTGGAGGTTTCGCCTCTGTCATTACCAAAATAGCTGTACAAGAAGCTCAAGGCTGCAACAATTCTCCTATTCAGGACTATAGAGAGTCACTCTAAATCCTATTTAGGGGTAAGAAAAACAGCTGTATTGTACAAAATGATAGAATGTGGAACCAAAATGATAGTACCTGCGCCAGATTTCGCTGAGTGAACAGGGTAAACAAACACAAAAAAATACTTTTAATCAATCAGCTAATTGTTTAAGTGTTTTCTTCTTCTGTATTACCGTAAAGAACTATCATGGAGGCCAGGCATGGTGGTGCATGCCTTTGATCCTAGCACTCAGGAAGCAGAGAGAGGTGTATCTCTGTGAGATCGAGGCTAGCCTGGTCTACATAGGGAGTCCTAGGCCAGCTGGGGCTACAGGGAGACACTGTCTCAAGAAAAAAATAACTACCATGAACTTTGGAACTTTAGAATTAACAAAGAGTAGATCCATTATGGCATCCATACCATTTTGCAAGCCAAGATTAATTCTAAACTTCAGTGATCCTTCTCCACTGGTGCCTAGCATTCACTGCGTAAAGCACGAGCATTTATCTCACTCTGGCTTGTCAGGTGACCATTTGCTTTTCTTTCCTGCCTTATGATCTGATTAGGGAGTTGGATCTGAATTTGGAAATGTTATTCCTGGAGAAATAGAAGTGGCTAATTGCCTTTCATCAAAATGCCAGAAGGATGCAATAAGGCTAAAAAGGTCAGAGCACTTTATTACGTTCCCAGTCCCTGGAAGGATCAATAAGCAGCTGCCGGTGACCACTCTTCTGACAGCACCTTCTCTTGAAGAAACAATACCCACTGCAAACCAATAGCAAGTCATGGGTTTATTCCTTCGTGGAGTTGATAAAGAATGTTTCATTCCTGCCATTTCAGGATACAGGTCATATAGTCTTTATTTTAAAAGTCTCAGTAGGAAAGCGAGGTTTTCTACCTTAGACCTGCGTTTATAAGACATCACATCTGTATGCCAAAAGCTAAAACAACTCAGTACCTGTACAGCAGAGATGTAAAAGGCCCTGAATATTGTTATTCCACACCACTCACTATGCATCTATCTCCAGCACCATATCTGTCATCTGCACTGTGGCTTTGCACTGCATGGTCCAGACAAAAAGGCTGAGTTATTTTTTCGAGATCTTGGGAGGCTGGAAAGAAGGTAGATATCAGAGGTGCTGCTCATTTGGAATGTTAAATCCTCTTCCCAGGTCATTTAGTTTATAGGAAGAAATAGTTCTCTACTGTTGTAGATCTTGGATCCTTGTTTCCTTGCTGGGTGACTAATGAGAGTTGTCCTGTCCACATGTCCCTTTCACACCATGACTGCTTTTCTTCAAAACTATGTGGTTATTAAAAAAAAAAAACACAGTCAGGAGAATCTCCATCCATACTTCTGTTCCTGAGTCTTATATAATCTCCATCCATACTTCTGTTCCTGAGTCTTACATAATGAAATCTAACTATTAGAGAGACTATCTCATTAGCAAAAAAAAAAACACAGTCAGGAGAATCTCCATCCATACTTCTGTTCCTGAGTCTTATATAATCTCCATCCATACTTCTGTTCCTGAGTCTTACATAATGAAATCTAACTATTAGAGAGACTATCTCATTAGCTTTGCTGCATCACAGAAGCAAATGAATCAAGATACTGTCCCTGGTATTCACAGGCCCCACCCTGGTTACATAATCAGGACATTGAAGAGGGCAGATACGCAAAGAAGGTCAGGTGTCTCTGGGCTTCTGAGAAGTCTGCCTACCACAAAGACTCCTATTTGAAACAATGGCCAAATGAAGCAACAAGATTAGAAAACTGACTGACTAGAGTAGGCCATCGTTAATATTAAGTAAGTTCTTTGACCTCTGCTTAATTTTTTACAATAAGGAATAATAGTCATAGGAAAAATAACAATATTTGCATTATATACCCTCATGAATTATTGGAAATGCATTGAAAACATCCAGAGTAGCTGTTTATTACCCATTATGGTGTTAGATACCATGTTAACATTGTCTCAATTAATCTTTAAAATGGCCTCAAAGGAAAACAAATGTTATCATTATATGACAAATGGGGAAACTGAAAAGGAGGCATATTGGGCATTTTTTCCAAAGTCACACAACTGGATGGCAGTGGGGGGTGGGGGGGGTCTACCATTGGCCGATTTTAAATCTCATGCTCCTAACCATTCAGTTACTTTATATAGCTATCCAAAATAATACTGTATTGCATAAATATGACTTAGTAATAATTAATAACTTATAAAAGTGTTTATGTTGCCAGTTAAGATACACTTTAAACTTTTTCTTATGTTAAAAAATGTATTGTGTGTGGAAAGGGCACACATGTGCTGCAGCACATGTGTGGAAGTCAGAGAACTGCTGTGTTCAGATCAGGCTAGGTGCCTGTTTACTCACTGAGCATCTCACCAGCCCAAGTTAAGGTATACTTTAGGATAGGTGTCAGAATACTAGCTCTCATGGGCCAAATCAGGCCACTGCCTGTTTCAGTACATTTTGTAAGCTAAGAATACTTTTAGAGATGAATGTTTACAATGGATTTGATGATGGACATTATTAATTTTGAGCCCCCAACAAATTTAAATCCTATCCTCCTTAGAAGAATTTCATTCCTTTCATTGACAGACTTAAATTATTTTTTTTTAAAAAATTATGTTTAACTAAAAAATATTTAAAATAGGCATTTTTCTCTTTTATGTGCATTATGTCAGTACTAATCCTTGATTTTGCTTTTTGGCCCTCAAATTGTAAGACATTTACTTCTTATCTGGCCCCTTGAAGGTGATTTTTTTTTCTAATCCCTGCTTTGAGGTTACTCAGCCAGTGATAAATATTGTTAGGAAATGGTACCAGTCGTCTCCAAATGAAGCCTGCTGTACCGTTCCAGGGCCATCAGTTATGATCTGCATTACTGCCAGAGCAGACTACAGCTTTCCAGACAGAGCTACTGAACTTGGCCTCAATTATTTCCAAGTAATTAGCCTAACTCAAAGCCAAGAAGTGGTCCTTAGTTCTTTTTCTCAAACCCTGGCTGGGCTTTCTATATGCAGCAAGCATTGTTTGCTGTATAATCATACAATGGAAATGCAGGCAGCCAGAGGTCAGCCCATTCATATTCACTAGTGAGAATTTCTTCTGCTTTGAGAATGTACCAACCTTTTTCTGTGACCTCCAGGGAGTCCTGAAACATGACACCTTTCTCCTGACATTTACAGCATCAATGTTGTCCCCCAGGATGTCAAAGCACAACAAGAGGGTTAGCTTCCCCATGTCAGAGTAAACAGCGGTGGTGAATGCACCTAGAGGGGTAAAATCCCACACTCTCATCCCAGTCCCTCATCACCCAAACACGTCATCCTGCTGCAGGTGCCCGAATTCACAGTGAGCAGTCATTTCCTTCTGCCAAAGCAGCTTCCCCTCTGAGGAAATAGCTGTGTCTGTGAAGCAGATGTCAGCATCTTATGATTTCTTACCTGACAGCTTTGTTCACACTGTTCCCTCCACACAGGAAGGTTTATGCATACTTCAAGACTCAGTTCAAAGGCAGACTTCTCCCTGAAATCATCTCTAATTCTCTGAAGGGGAAAAATAACAGCATGCCTTTCAATAATCATAGCCCCTCCGTTGCACATTTTGGATGAATAGCACCCTATTATATGTACATTATATTTATATGTATCATTTATCTTACTATGAAACTGTTGCATGGCCTACCATAACAACTAGTTAACATCAACGCAGGCTTGAGTGTGTGTGTGTGTGTGTGTGTGTCTGTCTGTCTGTCTGTCTGTCTGTCTGTCTCTGTGTGTTCTCTTGTGTGCAAGTATGTGTTGAGAGTGTACATGTATAAGCTTGTGTGTGAAGGCCAGAAGACAACTTTGAGTGTTGCTCCTCAATCACTACTCACTTTCCATTTTGTGGGACCTAAAGGCCCGTCTTGCCAAGGTGGCGCCTAGAGGAAGTTACTGGGGCACTGCCTGACTTGTTTTCAAAGTCTGAAGGATACTTCCGCACTGCTGAGGAGTGCATGATCAGCGCTTGATCATCCTTAAGATACACCCTCAGGGGGGAGAGGGATTTCCAGATGCCTTTATAAGCTCTGTAACACCTGCAATAAATGAGTTCCTGCTTGACTAGACTCCCCGCTGCGTCTGATTGTTCCAGGTGCTGGGGGTGGCAAGGGCTGGCGAAAGGTGCGCTTACTCATCCCCAGTCATTCTTGGGCAGAGGTGGCAGGCTCGAGCCCCCCCCCCCCCCCCGCACCATTTCAGTGAAGAAAGGATTTATTTGGCTCACAATTCCAGGTTTCGGATCATCACTGAGGGGAGCTTCACCCAGCAGGAACTTTAAGCAACTGGTCACATCACATACACCATCAAGAGCAGAGGGCCATAATGCATGGATGCACTACTCAGCTCACTTTTCCTACAGTGCAGGATCCCCTTCCCAGTGGTCGGGTCAGACCCACAAACCTACCTAGTCTGTACAATCTCTCATTGAAACACTCTTCCCAAGTGCTTCTAGACTATGTCAAGTTACCAATTAAAAGTAACCACCACAAAGTGTTGATTCGCATCTGAAACTTTTTTTCCTTTCTTCTTTTTCTTTGTTTTTTTTTTTTTTGAAAGAGTTTCAGTCACTGCCTGGAATGCCAAGTGGCCTAGGCTGGCCAGTGACTCTTGATCCATCTGTCTCTGCCTCTCCAATACGGGGATTGTAAGTATGCCACTGTACATAGTTGCTCCCTATGTGGGTGCTGGGAGTCAAAAGCATCAGCACTTTAGTGATTCAACGGTTTCTTCACACCAACATCCAAGTTCTTCATTAGAATCCCCAAGCTATTCATAAAACGACCCTGCCAATCTTTGACTACATTCTATGTTAAACTCTGCTGAGCCCCAGCACACTGGCTGCCCTGGACAGTTCTAGAACACTCTATATTTGCTCCAGGTTTATATTCTGCTTAACCCTACAAGAACACACCACCCTTGGATATCTTGCATAGCCAGCACAAGTATTATCTCTGGTAAGAGCATCTCTGTTTTATTTCATTTGCTTCCTCCTGCCTCTCATTACTTATAATGATATGGTTTATTTATGTGGAAAACTTTTAAGTGGAAAACTAATTTTGATGCCCATGAGAAAGTATAGTCTACACAGGAGAAACATTCTGTCCACCTCTACAGCACTGTTTCAACAAAGCCTAGCCCTGGGCCCAGAACACAACTTCTGAATGAACCAATCTATATTTTATTTTCATTATTTTTAATTGACTGATTTTAAGTTCCTTGGGAACTGGAAATTTACTTATTTTCACCCAACTCAACATTTTCCCTAGGACTCCAGAGCAAATGATTTGTACCTAGTATATAACTTGTAGGATAAAAGCCTGTGAGGTCTTCTTATATTACTTTTTTGGCCATAGTGAAGAATCGCGCTCAACACACAGGGACAAAACCAAGTTTCGGGATGCAAAAGCAAGAGGAATTTATTCATACACAAGCGCCTGCGGACCCAGAGTCCCGCTCGGGTCAGGACTTGCGTGCCGGGCTTAGCTTGGGAGGGCCTTTTATAGAGCAGAAGCAGGGTACAGAAGCAGATGCATGGTTACAAGGTTATCATTGGTGCATTTCAAGGGGTACAAGGTATGAGGAAACAGTATTGCTAAATTCAGAGGGGGCTGTGGGTGAAACCGATTGTTATCGCTAACTTCCCGGTAGGGCCTCAATTCAGAGGGGGCTGTGGGTGAAACCGATTGTTATCGCTAACTTCCCAGTAGGGGCTTCAGGGTGGTGTCAGGAGGTCCGACCATAAACGTCCTTTTTTCCACTGCTGGTTTCACAAGACCTGGGTTTGAACTTTGGCTCACCATATGGCTGACTGCAGTTCTTTCTCTAAAATGGCCTTCCTGCTGTCAGTCGGGTCTTTCACAAGCAAGCAGAATACAGAAGCCAATCATTGAGCATTAAGCTTGAGCAAACATTATCAAGGAAATACATAAGAAAATACAATTTTCTACC
>NW_008359442.1:4640400-4642746 GCF_000622305.1 Nannospalax galili | reverse complement strand
GTGCTGCATGCCCAGTAGGTGCCATTAGGGGGCACTAGGTATGCGTCGGCCTGGAGGGAAAGGGAGGAGTTATTCTTAAGGCAATGTTTAAATCCAGTGGGCGCTTTTCCGATGCAGGTGCCTGTTGAGGTAACCTGAGTCAGGGTGAGCGTGTGGGTGGAAGAGGTGCAAGTGAGGGGGGCAGCAGAGTTCGCGGGTAGTACTGAGAAGTTTCCCTGGACGGCTATGCCCTCGTAAAAAGGGGGGCTCGGGTTCAAACAAAGCCAGCAATTCTTAGATTTGTTTGGCTCCGAGTGGTTTTTCTATATAAGAACAGACCCCATACTCGGACTCCGTCCCAACTGTCCTGTTTCCCTTTTTCTGTGAATTGCAACTGGTGGAAATTGCATCTTCCCCCATCACTGTTGCAACAGCTGCGTTGGGAACCAGGGAGCTTGGAAACCTTAATTAAATCCCATGAGGAGGAGGGTTTCCAGTAGGTACTCCTGGTAGTCTCACAACCCCAATAGTAGCAATATCCGTACTCAGGCCCTCCACACCTGTAGCCCTCGGCTGCCTTCCACCCCAAACCTGGGCATACATACACTGTTTCTTCATCCCAGTCATCCCAGATACATGGGGCCCCCGGGCTCAATAACTTGCATACATCAAATGTTAGGGAAGCTGGGAAACTGGTTGTCAGGGAACCCTCCATCGTGGTTTGATTTAGGGTCAGGCCTGAGGTGAGGCTGGAGAGGGTCCAGGTAACTGAGTAGGGTTTGTGGGGGCTCTCCGCAGACTCCACTCCAGGGAGAATTAGTACCCAGAGCAACATGAATATTATTATTTTTTTTTTTTTGACCAGTCTTATCTTTAGGGGGTTGGGTGTCCGGGTCAGCCGCCATTGTTCTTGCCCTTCCCTCGAGGGTTCTCGGTGCGCAGGGTCAGCTGCCTTAACGTGTGAAGCGTGGATCCAGGCTGCAATCCCGTCCACTTTGAGGGCTGTGGGGGTCGTGAGGAGGACGGTGTAGGGTCCTTTCCAGCGGGGCTCTAGGCTCCGAGTCTGGTGTCTCCGGACCCAGACGGTGTCACCGGGCTGAAAGGGATGGGGTGCGATAGGGGTGTTAACAGCATCTTGATAGGCAGCTGCTAAAGGTTTCCAGATCTCCTGGTGAGCTAACTGTAGTGCTCGCAAGTGCGCCTGCAGGGAGGGGGTGTTAGCGAAGTTAGAGATATCTGGATCTAAGAAAGAGACAGCAGGAGGGGGAGCCCTGTACAGGATTTCAAACGGAGTTAACCCACTAGGTCCAGGGGTATTCCTGGCTCGATATAGAGCTAAGGGCAGGAGAGTCACCCAGTCCTTAGTGCCAGTTGCCAGCGAAAATTTAGTTAAAGCCTCCTTAATAGTTCTATTCATTCGTTCTACCTGACCTGAGCTCTGGGGTCTGTAAGCACAATGTAATTTCCATTCGATCCCCAGTAACCTGGCCACTGTCTGACTTACCTGGGAGACGAAGGCCAGTCCATTATCTGACCCTATTACCTGAGGCATCCCGAATCGAGGAAAGATGTCTTCCAATAGCTTCTTAGACACCATCTTAGCAGTTTCTGTCTTCGTCGGGTATGCCTCTGGCCATCCAGAGAAGGTGTCAATGAAAACTAGCAGATACTTGTATCCATATATTCCTGGCTTAACTTCAGTAAAATCGACTTCCCAATGGACCCCAGGCCTGTGACCTCTTTGCCTCACTCCTCCCTGGGCTTTATTTTTGCCCCAGTTCACCTGGGCACAGGCTTTACAGTTCTTAACAACCTTTTGCAGGATGGCGTCTTTGTTTGGGAGATAATGAATAGCTTCTTCTCGCTCGATTAGTTTTTTCATTTTGGTTACTCCCAGGTGGGTCCACCTGTGAAGTTCATTTAAGAGTCCCTCCACTGATCGCTGAGGCAGGACGGTTTTCCCTTGGTACTCCCAGTATCCTGTTTCTGGGTTGTTGAAGGCTCCAATTTTTTCAAGTAATTTTCTGTCCTCTGGAGTGTAGTCTCTGGTGGCCTCCTGCCTTTTGCATTCAGTGTCAATTTGCGCGGTTAGTATTTGGCTCTTGGAGGCAATGTCCCTGGCCGTCTGGTCAGCTAGGCGATTTCCTCTTGCCTCGGGGTGGTTTCCTTTCTGGTGGCCTGGGCAATGCATAATGCTGAGTTCTTTTGGTAAGAACAAAGCCTCTAGTAGTGCTATGATCTCAGCTTTGTTTTTTATTTCTTTTCCCTCTGAAGTAAGAAGTCCTCTTCTTTTGTAAATCTCTCCATGGATATGCACAGTGGCGAAGGCGTATCGGCTGTCCGTATACACGTTTAGCTTTTTGCCTT
>NW_008359442.1:4623118-4639988 GCF_000622305.1 Nannospalax galili | reverse complement strand
TTGAAGTCCCAATCTGGTCTGGTCAAGGGAAAGGCAGCTTCTATCTCGTTGGGCAGCTGGGTAGGTCTCCCATCCGCCCCAGGAACCTGCTTGCGGGCTTCCAGAATAACCCTCTGTTTTTCTTCTGTCGTGAGGAGAACTTGGAGAAGCTGCTGGCAATCATCCCAGGTGGGCTGGTGGGTTAGAAGAATAGACTCTAGGAGGTTAGTTAGGGCCACAGGGTCTTGGGAGAAGGGCGGGTTATGTTGCTTCCAATTATAAAGGTCAGAGGCAGAAAAGGGCCAGTACTGGAGTTGGTTGCCTGGCCCTGGTCCCACTCAGAGGGGAAGTATGTGAGAAGACTCTCCTCCTTGACCCCGGCGGTCTCTCAGTCTTCCTGCGATCGGGGAGGGCGCCCCAGTGCCCTGGCCTACGTCCGATACTCCCCCGACTGCTTGAGGTTGAATTTCTGGAATCGGGGCCGGAGGTGGGTAAGGTGGAGGGCTGTCTTCAAGGAGATTAGTCAGAGCTGACTCATCGGGGGAATTACAGACTTAGATTTGAGGAGAACAAGACAGAGGGACACAGAGGGGGAGGGATCAGTTGGCTGAGGCGCCGAGGGTGCCCGAGAGGAGGGTCTAGGGGGCAGGAAAGGGGCAACCCAAGGAGGGGGTTGTAGGAGAGGCTTTCCCAGGTAACGATGTATGGGATCTGGTCTGGGTGTCCGTAGGGTCCCAATCTGAAAACCTGCATTTTAACCTGAGAGATAATATTTGGGTCAAAAGTGCCATCTCGTGGCCACCCGACGTCAAAGGTGGGCCACTCAGATGAACAGAAAGCAATCCATTTGTTCTTCTTGACTTCCACCGACTGGTTGGAGGCTCTAGTCTTTACCTCGCGCCAATGATCTAGAGTTAGACTAAGAGGGGTAGTTAATTCCTGTCCCATGGCGAGGGGAGACGAGTATACAATAATACAGATAAGCACGAGACAAAACAAAGACAAACAGCCGGCACACAGAAACGCTGCGCTCCCTCGCCTGGCGAGCCAGACCAAGGGTCTGAAACCAGATGGAGGAGGCACCTCTTCCCCTCCGTACAGATGGACAAATCCCTCGGAAACGTAGTGGGCCCCGAATAGTCGGGCTCCCATACGGTTGCCGAGGAAAGCGTCCCCGAGCCCCACACAGCGGGCTCCCAGAGCCCCTCGGGCGTCCCCGAAGGTGGCGGATAGACTCCTCAGACTCGTCAGTCTTGTTCAGAGCCGCCCAGAATCAGGCCATGAGTCTCACGCAGAAAAAGAAACCACAAGAATACAGAAACACAGAACAAGGCCCACACTCCCCTGGCCGGCCAACTCACCTCCCCGCGGACTTGGGTTGTCCCCAGTGTTGTGCTGCGGGATCTCGGTGGGACCTCCAAAATGAAGAATCACGCTCAATACACAGGGACAAAACCAAGTTTCGGGATGCAAAAGCCAGAGGAATTTATTCATACACAGGTGCCTGCGGACACAGAGTCCCGCTCGGGTCAGGACTTGCGCGCCGGGCTTAGTTTGGGGGGGCTTTCTATAGAGCAGAAGCAAGGCACAGAAGCAGATGCATGGTTACAAGGTTATTATTAGTGCATTACAATGGGTACAAGGTATGAGGAAACAGTATTGCTAAATTCAGAGGGGGCTGTGGGTGAAACCAATTGTTATTGCTAACTTCCCGGTAGGGCCTCAATTCAGAGGGGGCTGTGGGTGAAACCGATTGTTATCGCTAACTTCCCGGTAGGGGCCTCAGGGTGGTGCCAGGGTAGGGTCTCAATTCAGAGGGGGCTGTGGGTGAAACCGATTGTTATCGCTAACTTCCCGGTAGGGGCTTCAGGGTGGTGCCAGGAGGTCCGACCATAAACGTCCTTTTTTCCACTGCTGGTTTCACAAGACCTGGGTTTGAATTTTGGCTCACCATATGGCTGACTGCAGTTCTTTCTCTAAAATGGCCTTCCTGCTGTCAGTCGGGTCTTTCAATAGCACTTGCTACCCTTGAAAATATCCAGAACTCATTAGACTTGTAATGCCTAATCCTGACAGCAATTAGTTTTTTTTTAAAGACCTGCGGCTGGATGTTAACAAAGTGATACAAAATATCATGCAATTTTATTGATAATTTTATCTAGGTCATGAGATTGTATCTGTGAACACAAAATATTTTGAATCAAAACCAAACATGTGATTGTATTTTTAAAATCACTACTCACCAGATGATTAAATTAATCATCTAAGAGTCTTGAAAGCCTGATGAATCTTTCTCCTTTAGAATACTTCATGCTCCTCAAAGGTGTGACACTTGCCACAGGCATTTCTTTTACCATCTGAAGTTATTCTTGGTGTTCACTGAAGTCTAAAACTGTCTAAATGTGTTCTGAGAAAAATGGTAAGAATGGGCTCTGACCACATTCTTCTTTACAAAATCCCAAGAGATTCCTTGCTTAAAGTTGTTGAATCTATTTCCTCCCAACTGTTTAATTTTCTATTTACACCTCGTGTACTTTTTAGAGGAAGCCTCTTATACTGGGTTGTATGCTGCATAAGAATATAGAAAAAAGAGTTTATAGTTGTCTCCGTGAATCCTTTGGGAGGGAGTTGGCTCCAGGATTCTCCACAGACACCAAACTATACAAAAGGTGCTTAAGTCTTTTATATGAAATGACACATAACTTTTATGCAACTTATAGGCATGCTTCTATATACTTTCAATCCTCTCTAGATTATTTTCAACTGCATAATACAATTTAAATGTTATATGACTACTAGCTATACTTTATTGCTTAGGGAATAATAAGAAGAAAAATTCTGTATATATTTAATACAAACACATGTGTGGTTGGTTAAATCTATAGAGGTGAAGCTCATAAACACAGAGGGAAACCCTAAGTTTGCGGTGTCCACAAGGCCAAGGTGAATGGATGGAGCCAGCACCCACATGGCAGCTACGAACCGTCCTTAACTCCAGTTCCAGGGGAATCCGATGCCCTCTTCTGACCTCCACGGCATTGCACGACATGGGTGCACTCACATACGTGCAGGCAATACACTCATACACATAAAATAAAAACAATAAAAAATATTTTTTAAAATGTCTGCTATTATTACTGAGGTTCCTCGGCACTCAAACTCTGAAGTAGATGGGCAGTCTGACATTGCATTGCAGAATATTGGTAATCTAAGCTGAGCAGTATTAGACAGAAAGATGGACTACTGTTCTGTTTCAAATTGATGGCTTCACAGGGAATATGCTCTTAAAGAGGTAAATGTAATCTGAGGCTATGAATGACAATGAGGAACTTCAGTGCAAAAGTGGGCAGGGGTGCTAGGACATTCAGGAGCATATATTATCTTCTTCTGAAAATGTGGAAACAAGAACCTTGGCAAAATTTCAGAGCAAGCATACAGGGTCCACCCACAGCATCAGCACAGTGGAATCACAACTGTGCCTGCATTTTTAGGCCTTTTCTTTAAAGACAAGTTAGTAGAGGAGCAAACACAATAGTAACATGCGTAGCAGCGCAGACAATAGTTTCTGAACTTTCCCAATTCAGTATTTAATTATCAGATGACTACTGCTTGAAAAAAGTGAAGAATATATGTTAAGAGTTTTAAAGCAAGAAAGTTGTAGGAAAGGGCAGAACAGGCTCAGCAGGCAGCTCCTGTAGGCCCATGGTTCTATAGCCTCTTCTGTTCTTTCCTCTGTATTTGATTTATGATAATTATTGCAGGGTGTTCTCTTCTAGCATACAGACACCCGAGAAAAGCTGTAACTATGGTTCTGTCTCAAGAAAACACTGAAATGGCAACAAACACCAAACACACTGCTTCATACTCTTTGTTCTTAATCTCTTATGTTACTGAATTCATATCTTTCCCTTTATCCTACAAAACAGAATAAATCCCTACTGCTTTGAAATTAATGCTGGGTAGTTCTTTGTCTGACCAAAATCATGATTTTACTTTGTGTTCCATTATTAAAATATATGAGTGTATTCATCTCTACATCTTGCTAATCATCACATATAAGTGTTTCATTCAAGAAACATCAAAAGTCAGCTGGGTGTGGTGGTGCATGCCTTTTTCTTAGCACTCAGGAGGCAGTGGCAAGTAGATCTCTGTGAGATCAAGGCCAGTGATGTTTACATAACAAGTTCCAGGCCAGCTGTGGCTATAGGGAGACCCTATCTCAAAACAAAACAAACAAAACTAAACAAAACAAAAAGAAACATCAAAAATCCGTTTGTTTTTTCATGGAATCACCCATTTCTTGAAACTCAAAGTTTTGTCTCTACTAAGATATGCAGTATTTAAACCATGTAGTAGTCACTTAGCAATAGTATTATATATCAACCAAAGGCTGGATTTTAGTGTTTGAGCTTCCCACCAAAGCTTACTTTCAAGTATGTTACAAATGGTTGCTAATTTAGTAATCTATATTTGGCTCATTAGTACAAAACCAGTTAGTATATTATTATGCATTATATCTAGATTGCTATTCAGGAAGATAAAGACAGAGCCTTAAGATCCTAGATTTCTAAAAGCAGATTAAAAAAAAAAAAAAGTTTCCTGACTGATCATGTAGTACTATAAAAAATACAGATAGAGAAAATGAAGTTAGGAGAATAAAACAGAACAGGGGCCATGGAGAGAGCATTTGATTCTTCCAATTTATAGTGTGCCTTTCTTGTCACTTAAAAATTCACTCATTTCTATTTAACAAATAATAATTGTGCATATTTAGGGGGCCCGATGTGGATGTGATGTTTTGATCTATATATACACTGTGGAAAGACTAATTAACATATCCATCACTTATTTTGTAGTGAGAACATTAGAAATCTATTTTTTAGCAATTTTTATATATACAGCACATTATTATTAATACATCCTTTAACAAGAGAATGATTATGCTCTTTTGAAAGTGGGACATCAGCCTGACTTAGGGAAATCATTTCAATTCTAGATTCCCTTTATTCAACAACAACAACAAAAACCCTGCTGAATGCTAATGCTGCTCTTCCTGGCCTATGAAATTTTGAAGGTCAAGTTTATTCCCTTAGACAACACTGCAAACCTTTCCCCCTTGTGGGGTGCTCTACTAGCTTAAATAGGCCTTTCTAGAATAAGGGAACATTAGCCATTGATTTGTCTTAGACCTCAGGCTTTGTCAGCTTTGAGCAGCACTTTCTGACACTTTTCTGACCATATGCTCCTCACTTAAGTGGGTCCAAACACGTTAATTTTTTGAAAAATATGCATCTAAATATCGAACAGATGGGCACATTGATAGCACGTTGTGGTCAGGGATACTTCAGAAGTTGCCTTCCTATTGACCCGTGCTGTTTCTTCCTCTTCTGAGTGCAAAGTTGGCCAGCTCCAGAGACAAAGCTCACATACGTATGTTATTTTCTAGTTTCTCTACCCATAAATACACAGGTGCTTATTAAGCCAGCAGCAGTGCTGGGGGCAGACAAGGCCACATTCAGACCTCACTTTGATTGTTAGCAACATGGCTTTGTATAGGTAAATAGATCTTATTTTGCTCAATAAATCAGTCTCCCTTTGCACCAGGCATAGTGTTAGACTCTCAGGATGGGAAAGGAGCACAACACTGATAATCTTCATTTGTATTTTTCTAACACTTGTAGAGGTTAGCTGAGCAGAAGATAATTAAAATACCCAGCACAATTTCATTCCCCACCCCCCCAGTGGCATAATAAACATGAAAGTATAGTGATAAAACGTAAAGCATTAGTCTACCCATCCACATTATGAGAGCATTTTGTATAATGTAGCTTAAAGTGTCAAAGAAAGTTTCTAGTTAAAGATGAGTCTGTGCATGAGAGTGACAGAGAAAAAAACCAAAAGGAATCTTATGCGAAGACTCATGTTCACTTACCATTCTACTGGGAATGGTTCTCCATTCCCATCGGAACCTTAAAAGGGAATGTTCAACTTTAATATTGTTTGTTTGTTTACAAATGTCACAATATTAAAATTCTGTGCAATGGGTTGCTTAGTTATTCCAAATATTGTATGCCTTTCCTTCTGGGGTAATTATTCTTTCTACCTCATACACAGCAGCTTATCTCTGGATTCAGTGAAATGTGACAAGATGTGTGACACTTTGAAGCAAGGATTTAGTAAGTTCATCCTCTCTCTCTCATGTGTGTGTGCAGTTGCACACATGTGCACATACATGCAGAGGCCAGAGGTCAACCTTGGATATCATTCCTCAGCACACTGACCACCTTGTTTTTGTGAGAAATGGTCTCTCAGTTGGCCTAGAGATCCCCAAGTAGCATAGGCTATCTAGTTACCAAGTCCCAGGGATCTGCCTATCTCTGCCTCCACAACTCTGGGATTATAAGTGCATAAACCACCACACCTGGCTTTTTTACATGAGGTCTGGGAATCGAACTCAGGTCCTCATGTTTTTTGTGGCAAGCACTTTACTGACTGAGCCATTTCCCAAGTCCCTCATCAATTTTCTTTTGCTCTTTGCCAAAATATGTCACCAAATCAAGAAAGTAAACACATTACAGACAAATTGATAAATTAACAAGAGTACAGAGGTACTCTTTTATAGTTATCCAGCACAAAAATTCATTGTCTACCTGCAAAGAAACAACACAAAGGAAGAAACCGGCTTTATTTTTAAAACATTTGCACACTCAAAGAACAAGATTTCAGTATTTAAAACTTAAACACAAAATTTATAAAAATATTTCAGATGTCCCTTCCATATACAAAGGTGTTATTATTTTCTATTCATAGTTTGTTAAACAGTTCTTTTTTGAGATTATGTGTTCATATCACATCAAATGTTTTATGCATACATTAAAATGAAGTAAATGATTTTTAAAATATTTTATTTTTATTTTATGTGTATGAGTGTATTGCCTACATGTATGTAAGTGCACCCATGTCATGTAATGCCCCCGAAGGCCTGAAGAAGGCGTCAGATCCCCTGGAACTGGAGGTACAGATGGCTGTTAGCTCATGTGTGGGTGCTGGGAATCAACCCAGGTCCTCTGCAAGAGCAGTTAGTATTCTTAACTGTTGAGTCATCTCCCAGCCCTGAAGTGCATGATTTTTATCCTTTAGTCTCTTAATTTCTTTACATTGGTTGTCTTTGAGATGTTAAGTCAACCATCTGAAACATATGAAACCCATGCAAAAAACTATTGTTTTCATTTCATAAAGTAATCAATTATGGTACAGAGTCATGTATTTCAATCATCACACAGCTGGTGTACGAAATAGAGCCAGAACTTGAACCCAATGGTCTGGCTTTAAGGGTGCTGTATATTTCCATAAAGTTCAGTATGACTTGTAGCCCTGGCACCTCAGTTATTAGATCGTGCCAAAAATAACAGGTCTACCATGTGTACAATAACTAATACATGTCTATGCCTCCGAAGAAGGAAATCTATGGATAAACTTGAAAGAATAGATTCTGGGTGCCATATAAATTGGAAAAGCTGCAAGATTCACTAAATAAGAAAAGTAACTTAATCACAGTGTTACCTCCTTGGATACATATTTAGAAGCTACAGAATAGAAAGTGTTCTAATTATAAATGTATATCAAAGGCATGTTATTATTGCTGTGCTAGCTGTCTATTATTGTATACAAATTATTCTGAAATTACTCTCTTAAAACAGTGACTATGTATTGCTTCACAGTTTCTAAGGGTCAAGAATTGAAGAAATTAAAGAGGAGCATGTTCTAATACTTTGTAACTCATGCAGTCAGTTGGAGTCAGATATCAGCTGGGTTTGTAGTCCTCAAAGCCCCCTGGGGCTGACAGATCTGCTTTCAGAAGTGCAAGCAGGGGATTCAGTCCTTGACTACATAGACTCCTCCATAAGATAGGATAGTGTGTCTTTTTGCCAAGGCAGGTGGCTTTTTCCACAATAATCCAAGGTAGCAATCACTATGGAAGCAGTCATCAGGATTGTTTTCTGCATATCAAAGCTTCTACTCTGTTTTCAGCACTGGGATTACTTGTTTGCTTGCTTGCTGCAAATCAAGATCTGTACCTCTTAACTTCTGCTTTATTCTAGTCATAGAAGTAGCCCTAACTCCAACCTGCACCCAAGTCATGCCAGCTTCTGAAGGGTTAGGGTCTATCAAGAGGTTTGCAGACATCTTTTTTAAAATCCATGATTGATAGAGGCTTAATTCTGAAGCAGCTCTCTCAGCTCTTCCCTCTTACCTCATTCCCATTAGCGTCATTGAAAAACCATTCATAGGCAAAAAGCTAGCTGCTAAAATATTGGTTCTCCAGTTTGGAATACCTTGTCAGAGAATTTTACAGAAAGAAAACAGTTACATTGAAGACTTAGCTAACAGTATATATAGTCTTTTGTCTAAATAAAAGATTTAGGGTACTAGTTTTTATTTCCTCTTCAACACTATTTTTATACCTTTTTTGATGATATCTACAATGCTATTAATTTATTTTTTTTAAAGAAAGAGATCTTTACTAATCATAGAAATGCAAACTTTCCCCCAAATTCAACCCAACCTGAGTTAAGTTGTAAGAACAGGAAAGTATTATTATTATTATTTTTTTACCTGAGGGGAAAAAAGAGGCATTTTCCCAACCAAAAGCTATTTTTCAAGGGGATAATAGATTGAGAAAATAGGTGAATGACAATTTTTACCTGTGAAAATTGCCTGTCATTGGCATGAAGAGATATGGTGTTTGAACAGAAAATTTCATCTCAACATTTTCCACCAGTAGAGAAAATCTTCTTCTATCACATTCTTTAAACACTTAAACCACATCAAAAACTGCAGGGAGTTAGAAAATAATCTCTGGTCCTTCTGTCCCTGGCTTGCTCTCAGACATGCAAACCATTCCTAATTGTTGAATCAGTTGCTCGATCAACTTTGTTCTAAGACCTAACAATGTCAACAGTGACTTTGCCTACTACCAATGCCCAGTGACATCCTCAAAAAAAGATTAACATAGAAAACCCTGCAAAGTGTAAGAGACTGTTTCTTGACAAATACTAATTAATAAGCAAGCCATAAATTTTCATAAATACTTCAATTAAATGTCTTAATAGTAAATGTAGTCACAAGTGAATAGCGTATAGTGTATAACAAAGAAACAGAGATAAGGATGAGCATCCAACCTGTGCAGTTTTCAGAATTTTAGTTCAGCTTCAGTTTTTTACGTGGCCAGTGTTCAAGGACAACAAAATGAGGGAACCAAAAATCTAAGGAACTGAAGGGAATGACTTGTCTTTTCTTCCTTTGCATTGCGCCTCTAAGAAAATGCCTGGAGCAAAATCTATTTTTAGTCTCCTTGTGGACCACAGTGTACAGTCACTGTTATGACATTGTGAAGTGTTCCTGGACCATCTTCGATGGAAAACATTTCTCTTCCTCTTGTGGAGCATCTTTATGTGTGGCTGTTCTAATCTTGAAAGCAAGGCTAGAAGATCAGCATCACCTTTCTTCCTTTGCTTCACCGTTGGCCTCTGAACTATTAGTCTCCATGAGACTCAGAGAAGATGCTACTGGGCTAAATAGAGCAAACCTGGATTTCTACTTAACCACTATACCATATGCCCAAAAGATAAATCCACAAGATTCACACGTTTACAAGATTATTCTTAGGTAAGAGCCTTAGGCTATAAAGCAGTGCTTTGTAGCAATCTCAACATGGTCTTACTGCCCCCTAGAGTTTATTTGGTGGATTCCTTGGGGAGGTTTTGGCTATCACTAGGTTGGTAGGAAAAAAGGACTGGATTTACCAGCACTTAGTGGGAAAAAGCTAGAAATCTTAGCTGTCTGAATTTCAACATGGAGTCTCACACAAAGAAAAACACTAAAACACTGATCTTTGAATGCCCCAAACAGCCTCATAAGTTAAAAAAAACGGTACCAAAATTATCAAAGTCCAGAATCTAACTCCTTTTAACACATTAAAATCCTTTGTAAAGTTGTAAACACACTGAATTTTTGAGATTGCAACTACACTATAAATCAAGGGGAAACTTATACCATGGTTTGCTCAAAAAATTATGAATATCTCCATCTTTAAAATGCTATCTTTGACTGCAATGTTTTCATAGCACACAGCTGTACTATCTGGCTATCTTAGCTATAAACCTGAATGTGTAGCCAAGGCATTCAACAAATAGAAATGTCATTACAGGTTCAGATTGCTGGCTACTTCATAACATCTTCTACTTCGTGCATTTGCTAGTATTTAAACATCAAGTACTTTTTTAGTTTAAATTAATTTCTTTTTAGTTATCTTAGTTATAAGGGACACTTAGGGTTATACTGTAATTAGGAATATATTTCAATTTTACTGAAGTACTTTATATTGGGAATAGAATTTATCTCAAGATAATATAGAGGCTGTTCCAAAGCATCTGCTGCTAAAACTGGATGTGAATCTGTAAAAGAAAACCATGGGTAAGAATAGAGACTTCAATCTCATTTACATCGAGATTCCAGTCCTGGTTCTGCCATATGCTAGGAAATATTATCTATGTCCTTAGACAATGTTCTTAACTTTCCTGGCCTTCAATGTCCTCATCTATAAAATGCAGATAATAATACTGTCCTTGGGAAATTGCACTCAAATTTAAATGGGATTCTACATGTCAAGTACCTGGCTTGAAACAGACAGTTTAAAAATAAGAAAAGATAACCTTGACTTTTACTGTGTGTTTCCACTGAAGGATCTTAGAGAATATTTGTCTATTCACCTTAAAGTTGAGTTGAAGAAACTACAGCACAAGTTGCTAGCCTGTCATACAAGCCTCCACTACAATCTGAAAAAATATCTATGTCTTACACCTGGTATGGTGGTACATGCCTTTATCCCTGCCCTCGGGTGGCAGAGACAGGTGGATCTCTGTGAGATCAAGGTCAGCCTGGTCCACAGAGCGACTCTTGCTCTGGGACTAAGTTTTATGCTCTGGCATGAGCCCCAGGCATGGCAGACATGTTTAAGGACCATTGCACTAGACCATCCCACTAAATGGAGCAGCAGAAAACGACAGTCTATGAACAGTAAAACATATGGACACATGGCTAGAAACTTCTGTCTTTCATAAAAGTGGAGACTCTTTCAGCTTCATCATACAGCTAAGGAAATACATCTTTTTTAAAAACACATCCCTGACTGATACAATGTCATAGTATGATCCATGTGTTGCATCAATTCTGACATTCTGGAATATTCACTCACTGTAAATTGATCTTAGTATAAGTAACTAGTCTTCCCCTCCTTTTCTCTTCCCTTCTCTCTCACAAAAATCCAAATGCAATTTGACCTTTTCTTTTAGCTTTATTAAATTCAAATTGCCTCAAATGTTAAAAAAAATAGCAATATTTGGAAAAACATGTTTTCTGCACTTTAAAAAATCAAAGTGTCTTCTTAAAGTCTAGTCAAGAATCAAAGTCACACACACACACACACACACACACACACACACACACACACACGGAGTTGATTTCTTAGCTAGCAGGCTAGCAGAGACTAAAGGTCAGCATTTCATTCCAAATTCCTTCCTACTAAAGGTACTTTAAAGAACAAATCTAAAAATCTTCATTTTGTGGCCAGATTGTTGCCAAAGCCCATTTCTCTCAGTCATTAGTTAAATAATAAACTCTGTCTGGTACTCAGGAAGCCAACAATGAGCAGCTAAATCTGTGCCTCTAACAGATGTTCTCAGGCAGGAAAGCACTGATGCACTTCATGCAATCTTTTTCAGAGCAAATCACAGGCTGTTTTCAGGCTCTAATCCATATTCACAGGTTCAGTAACAGAACTGTGAAGGAAAACAAAGCCAGGAAGAAAGCCCGTCCTGCAGGTACTGCGGCACGGCATGGTCTGTCACCACCAAGGCAAGCAGAACACCAGCTTCTGATTCCTACTCCTACGTGAGCTGTTTTGTTTTTAATCTAGGCAGATTCGTCGGGACCTGGGGAAGAACGAATGTGCGTTGTAGAAAAAGCAGACTCTAGAGAAATGGCTTAGGGCAGAGTTGCTAACATTAAGTTCTTTAAGAATCAGTTAACACAATGGCCTTAAATCTTAAATGTGGAGAAAGACAAAAGAAAGGAGAAAAATGTTAATGTTCAGATATTTTTTAATGATAGGAAGCTGGCTGTGTTATTTGGCAACATCTGGGAAGCCCACATAGTGATGTCAATCCCCAAATCAAAATTCCAGCAATGCAATTATTTTTTTTTTCATAGTCTGTGTTCCCCATGGAGTTCAACCAAAGTGTTCTATCAATACAATAGCATGCAAGAAACACTCTTCCATCTCTTCCCCACTAAACTGCAACAAATATTTATGTGGCAGTATAGTCTGCAAATTTTAGATGATCAAATAAACCTGGAAAAAGACCTACAATGGACTGATTGCAAGAATCTCTTGGGAATTGCAAGTGCTTTCTACAAATTACTTCATCAATCTCCAGAGAATCCTTAAAGAAATGCCCATTTTATAGAGACATAAAGTAAAACACACAGAAACAGCTGCACAGTGGCCTGAAAATGGCAGAAGTTGCTACTACAACAACAAAAAAAAAACTGATACTTTTTCAGATTTGAGTCAAGAATCTTCATGGTCTAGCTGGACTTGGACCTGCTGTAATTTACCATATTTCCTCTTTCTTCTTGAATGAATATTGTAGGATATGAAACAAATCAAGGAACTGCATACGTTTCCACATTAATGTACAAAAGCTAAGTAAGCATGACTTGAACCCTTTATTTCCAAGTACTTCGTTCCTATTATGTAGATGTAAATGGAAAGGTCAAGGAGATAAACTTTAAAAGCACATCTGAATATAAAATCCATTTTCAGTTATTATTTCATTATCAAGAAATTCTATAGTAAGTTTCTCTTGTTCGCTTTTGTTTTTATTTATATGTGTGTATGTGTGTATATAATCACATCTCTGGGGTACCAGGGGAGGCCAGAAGAGACCATTGGGTCCATTAGAGCTAGAGTTACAGATGGTTGAGAGTTGGACATGTTGAGTGCTTGAAAAAGAACTCGGATCCTCTGAAAGAACAGCAAGTGGTCTTAATCAATGAGCCACCTCTCCAACCCAACACAGAATATATTTTATGGTAGCCTAACCAGACCTTCTTCAGCCCTTCAGTGAGGTTTGATTTGAGTTATGTTTACCTAAGTCATTTACAAACTAAGTAGGGAAAGCCTGCTGGTTGACATAACAAGTAAATAAGAAAATAAATATTCCCTCAGCCACTGACACAGTCTTGGCTTAGGCCAGGGTAGGTATGGTGTTCATGACTCTCCTGGAGGATGGTTCCATTGAGTAGAACCCTCATTTCCTATTCGAAGAAAAAAAAGAGGATTGTTTCTCTGGGTCTCAAACAGTAGGAGTAGAATTAACTTCTTAGTGAGCATTTTCTATCAAGCTGCTATATACAATGCATATCTCTCGTTCACCTATCTTCATCTAGGCTTTGTCAGAAGATTGGGAATTGTTGGAACAGTGAGCTTTTTAAAATTACCTTCTTAATTTTAATGCAAAACTATATTTGACAACTACTAAAAAAATCTTGGGGCTGGAGAGATGGCTCAGTGGTTAAGAGCACTGACTACTCTTGCAGAAGACCCGGGTTCGATTCCCAGCACCCACCTGGTGGCTATGAACCTTCCTTAACTACAGCTCCAGGGGAATCTGAAGACTTCTTCTCTCCTCCGCAGCATTGCACACAACATGGGTGCATTCACATACATGCAGGCAATACACTCATATACATAAAATAAAAATAATAAATATTTAAAAAGCATTTTTTTACTTTATTTATTGTGTGTGCATGTAAAACCCTGCACAATGTAAGAGAATGTTTCTTGATAAATACTAGTTAATAAGCATGCCATAAATGTTCAGACTAAATAATTCATTTAAATATCTTAATAGTAAATGTCAAAGTGGATATCAGAGGGTGACGTAAAGCAATCAGTTCTCTCCTTGCACCATGTGGATCCTGGGAACCCAACTCAGGACATAGACTTGGTGGTAAGTCCATTTAACCCACTGAACCATCTCACCAGCCCTGAAAATATTTTCCTTGCTAGCTCTACCTAGCTGACATTATTGATACATTAGTACATATTATCACATATACTTAATCATAAGAAATACTGTTCTTTGTTCAGAAATAAGTAATCAAGATTATATTCTGTGGGAAATTCTCCTTGTGTGCTCTGATATTCTTCTTTTCTTATGGATCATCTGTCTCCATGGAGAAGGGTAATCACAGTTTAAAGAAATTTACTCCATATCAAGTAATCTCTCAACCAGTTTCTTCTCCTGTAAAATGGGTAGAAAAATACTTCACAGGGTTCTTCTGAGGATTATGTTAATGAATATCAAGTGCTCAGTGTTAGCCTGTCATCAAAGCCTTGGTCAGTAGCATCCATTCAGCCAGGGGGTTTGTCTATTCTGCACCTACAGATCTATTTTCACCTTTGTGTATTCCATCTGCTGCCTTTGTAGGATGACTGTGTCTCCTGGCATCAGGTTTGGTTCCACCATTTGGAACTCCAGGATTAGGAAAGGCTACTCTGTATTCTACTTGTAGCACCAAAAATAAACTCCTAAAAATTCTAATTTGAGTGTGACACCTGTTTCTTAATGGGACTTACACATTTATAAGCTTAACCTTGTGAATAGAATAAGACAGTTATTTGAGCTTATATGTTTTCATATACATATATCATTTGAAGTCAGTCAAACCGAGCAAAATTTGCTTCCATTTGGGTTCAATTATCACATATGTCTAAATGATGGTTTCAGCCAAGCAAGAAATAAAGGTAATTTAGCTGATGCTCAAAAGGTACAATTTTCATAAATGTTGAAGACAAGATTCAAAATAGTCCTCTAATCTAATAAGCATTCTTCCTTGATGGCATCTTTTCCATTGCTGAATATGGATATTTGCACTTTTCATTTTATATTCTTAAAATGTATATTCTATGCTGTGAACAGGCTTTTCTACTGGGTTAAAGTTGTACTAATGTTGTATGGACACATGAGAACATAACGCAATCAAAATAGAAGAATTCACTAGTAGATATTTTTTCAGATGTCAGAAGATTTGTATCAAACCATTTGCCTTTTATAAAATTCAGATTAAGTAGGTCAGACTGTATACTTCCTTGGAAAACTATTTGACATAATTGTCTAAGAAGTAAATATTTTTAGTGTGCATTGAATCAAATAAAGTGCCAAGATGACACTAAGAAACAAGCAGGGGTTGCATTTCTAACATCTGACAAAATAGACAAACTAAAACTAATCAGAAGAGATGAAGAGGGTCACTTCATTTTGATCAAAGAGACAATTGACCAACAAAATAGTATAATCTTGAACAAATATGCACCAAACTCTGGTGCACCCAATTTCATAAAAACAGTAAAACAGAACTTTAAGGCACAGATTAACCCCAACTCAGTAATAGTAGGGGATTTCAATACCCCACTCTATATCTAATAGATAGGTCAACCAGACAAAGAATAGAGAGAAAATATCTTAATTAAATGATACCATATGCTAGGTGTGGTGGTGCATGTCTTTAATCCCAGCACTCAGGAGGCAGAGGTAGGAAGACCTCTATAAATTCAAGCCAGCCAAGTCTACATAGCAAGTTCCAGGCCAGCTGGGGCTACAGGGAAACTCTGTGTCAAAATAAATAAATAATAAATAAATAAATAAATAAATAAATAAATACATACATAAAAAGATACTATACATCAAATGGATAGAACAGACATAATAGACATCTACCAAATATTCCATTCATGCATCAAAGAATACACTTTCCATTCAGCAACCAGTGGGTGTTTCTCCCAAATACTGGGTTACAAAACAAACTTCAACAAATACAAAAAAAAAGATATAATTCCATATATTCTATCAGAACACAACACAGTAAAGCTTAAAATCAACATCAAAAGAAGCTCTATTGGGTACACAAACTCATGAAGATTGAACAACACACTCCTGAATGACGAATGGGCCAAAGAAGAAACTAAGAAAGAAATCAGAGTATTCCTAAAACTAAATGAAAAGGTTAATACAACACAGCAAAACCTCTGGGACACTTTAAAGGGAGTGCTAATAAGGAAGTATCTAGGTCTAAGCGCCTACATTTTAAAAATTCAGAAAGAGCCAAATAAATGACTTAACATTGCAACTGAAGACTCTGGAAAGCCAAGAACAAACAAAACCCAAACCCAGCAGATGAGAAGAAAGAGCAAAAATAAGGGCAGAAATTAATGAAATAGAAACACACAAAATAATACAAAGAATCAATGATTCTAAGAGCTAGTTCTTTGAAAAGATAAGATATATAGAACTTGCTCCTAGCCTGCTCTCCTACCCTCAGGCCTCTCTTGGGGTAAGTCTATCGCGCAGCCCTCCACGCCTTGATTCCCCAGCCACATTCACCCTTCCATCTCCCCGTCAAAAATAAGGGCAGAAATTAATGAAATAGAAACACACAAAATAATACAAAGAATCAATGATTCTAAGAGCTAGTTCTTTGAAAAGATAAGATATATAGAACTTGCTCCTAGCCTGCTCTCCTACCCTCAGGCCTCTCTTGGGGTAAGTCTATCGCGCAGCCCTCCACGCCTTGATTCCCCAGCCACATTCACCCTTCCATCTCCCCGTTGTTCTCTACTCCTAGTTTGGGCCCTGTGCCATTCCTAGTCTTGGGGCCCCAGACACCTGGGGAACCAATACTGCTTCCTGATCCTTTTCACCCAGACCAACTTAGTGCCTTCCTTGGGCCCCAGGAGCACTGCTTCTGGACCTGGCCCCACCCTCAC
>NW_008359442.1:4603594-4619205 GCF_000622305.1 Nannospalax galili | reverse complement strand
AATCTACTGACAAATTATACATAACAGATCAAGAAATATACTTCTAGATAAGGTTTATTTGAGACCAACTGGTCATTACTCAATATTTATCTGCATGACACACAGTAATTAAAAATACCAGAATGGTGGAACTAACCTTCTTGGATGTTTAACAGACATACCTTGAGATCTATACTAATTGGGTCAGAGGAACACAAAGGACACTTTTTGCTCCTTGCCCTCCTAGGTCGATTAGTTTCCAGGGACTATGAGCATCCAGCAAAATGTCCTGTGATGGTGGTGGGTCATCTGACCTCTTGATCAAGGAGGCCAAGGAGACTCCACCAGATGGACTTGAACCAGTGTCCAGTCTATGGGGTCAACACGGAGGAATCATTTCCTCCATGCTTCCAAGAGAAGCCAACAATGGTCGAGCGGGACCTTTGACTTATCTTCACAGAGATGGAACTGGTAAAAGAAAGGAGCCAGGGGCTCCTCCCAAGCCCATGCGACCCCTGAGGAACAGATCCTCAAACAACCTCAAGAGAAAAAACAGATCAGTTTATCTGGTCCAATTGTATGTCCTTAAACACCCAAAAGGGAAGTATAACCAACGATTAATGGGGCCAATATAATTTCATAAGAGCATACATAAGGCTGTCTATCTGACGAGTTTATATTCATGCTCAGATGCCAAGGAATTCAGAAAGTAAGCGACTGTGACCAGTAATAGCCATATACAGAGAGATTAGAAATGCATGTGAAAACGTCTCAATGTCAATTGTCTTAAAATGAATTTTTCTGTATGAAACTGTGTATTTTAACAACGAAGTGGAGGTCTTTTTTAAATGTTAAAACCTCATTTAATTTTATGTCTTATAGAGTTTATAATGAGTAAAAGATTGTATAAGCGTAATAATTCATCTGTAAACCTAAAAATGTACAGCCAATTTTGAAAGAGATGTACCTTAGCTCAGAAAAATGTTATTGAATAGGTTAATGCTATTGTAATGAAATGCTTCTTCTAATTAAAAAAAAATAGTTAGAACTTTAACCCAGTTAACTGAAAGGGCAAGTCCAGTTTAAACAAATCAGAGATGAAAGGGGAAACATCACAGCAGACACCAAAACATCCAGAACATAATAAGGGAATATTTCAAAAACTTATACCAAATTTGAAAAATCTAAAAGAAATGAATGAATATCTAAATTCATGGGAACCACCAAAGCTAAACTAAGAAAGAAAGAATCAACAACTTCAACAGCCCTATAACAAATAAAGATCTTGAAAAAGTAATATAAAACCTCCCAACTTAAAAAGAAAAATCTCAGGCCCAGATGAAGTCACAGCAAAATTCTACCAGACATTTTTTTAAAAATCTATAAACAATACGAAATTATTATTTAAAGATAGAATAAGGGAAAATTCCCAAACTACTTCTATGAAACCAGCATCATACTAACACCAAAAGCAGGTAAAGACACAAACAAAAGAGAAAACTATAGACCCACATACTTAATTAACATCGATTCAAAGACTCTGAACAAAATACTTGCAAGACACATAAAGACACACATCAAAAATATCATCCATCATGATCAAGTCAGTTTTTATTCCAGAGATTCAGGGATTTTTCATTATACATAAGTCAATAAATGCTTTAAATCATATAAATGAACTCAAAGACAAAAATCACATTGTCATCTCAATAGATGCAGAAAAGACCTTTAACAAAATACAACATGCATTTATGTTAAAAATCCTAGAAGGACTTGGACTGGAGGGAACATACCTTAACATAATTAAAGTATATACAACAAACCTATGGAAACATTATTCTAAGTGCAAGAAAACTTGAAGCATTCCCATTGAAATCAGGAACAAGACAAGGCTGTCCACCATTTCTACTCCTTTTTAATATAATTCTTGAAACTCTTGCTACAGCAATAAGACAAGAGAAAGAAATTAAAGGCATACTAATTGGAAAAGAAAAAGTCAAATTATCCCTATTTACAGATGATATATTATATATAAGAGAACCCAAAAATTTCACCAGAAAACTCCTAGAAATTATTAAAACCTTGAGCAATATAGCAGGTTACAAAATCAATCAACAAAAATCAGAAGCCTTTCTACCTACAAATAACAAGCAATCAGAGAAAGAGTACATGGAGATCCTCCCATTCATAATAGCCTTAAAAAATAAAATATCTAGGAATAAAGATGACCAATGACATTAAAAACCTCTACAATGAAAATTTTAAGTCTTTGAAGACAGAGATTGAGAAAAACAGAAAATGGAAGGATCTCCATCTTCATGGATTTGAAGAATTAATATTGTGATAATGTCCATCCTACCTAAAGCAGTCTATAAACTCATTGCAACCCCAATAAAAAACATTCTTCACAGAATAAAAAATAATAAAATTCAAATGGAATCACACACACACACACACACACACACACAAAACAACAACAACAACAACAACAACTTGGAAAACAATGCAACCCTGAGCACAAAGAGCAATGCTGGGGGGATTACCATATCAGATCTCAAACTATGTTACAGAGATTCAGGCATTAAAACAGCATTGGACTGCTACGAAAATAGACACATAGATCAATGGAACATAATTAAAGACCCAAGCATGAGTGCATGCAATTTCAGCCACCTGATGTTTGACAAAGATGTCAAGAACACACAGTGGAGAAAAGACAGCATCTTCAACAAATGGTGCTGGCAAAACTGGATCTCCACCTGTAGAAGAATGAAACTAGACCCTCATCTTTCACATTACATAAAGGTCAACTCCAAATGGACCAAAGACCTCAATGTGAAGCCTGAAACTCTGAATCTGTGAGAAGAAAACATAAGCCATACTCTACAAGATATGGGTTCAGGAAAGGACTGTCTAAATTGGACATTAGTTGATCAAGCATTAAGGTCAACAATCAACAAGTGGGATTTCATCAAACTAAAAAGCTTCTGCACACCAAAAGAAACAACCAAGGAAGTGAAGAGAAACTCACAGAGTAGGAGAAAATTATCACCAGCAACACATCTGACAGAGGTTTAATATCCAGAATACAAAAGGGATTCAAAAAACCAAAGAATCAAGAAAGCAAACCGCCCAATTAAAAGATGGACTATGGATCTGAACTGAGAGTTCTCAAAAGAAGAAATAAAGATGACTGAGAAACACCTTAAAAAGTGCTCAACATCCTTAGTAATTAGAGAAATGCAAATTAAAAGCACCTTAAGATTTAATCTTACCCCAGTCAGACTAAGATCAAGAGAACAAATGATGCCAAATGCTAGAGAGGATATGGGGAAAGGGGAATGTTCATTCACTACTGGTGGGATTGCAAACTCATGCAACCACTATGGAAATTGTGGAGAACTTCTTAAAAAACTAAAAATTAGCCTACCATATGATCTGGTTATACCATTCCTTGGCAGGTACCCAAAGGACTCATCCTACTGCAGAGATACTTGTACATCTGTGTTTGTTGTTGCTCTTTTCATAATAGCTAAAAAATGGAAACAACCTAAGTGGCCCTCAACCAGTGAATGGTCAATGAAAATGTGATACATTTACACACAGGAGTTCTACTCAGTGATAAAGAAAGACAAAATCATGAAATTGCAGCTAAAGGACAGAACTAGAAACTGTTATAAGAAGTAACGTAAACTCACAAAAAGAAATGACAACTGTTCTCTTCCATTTGTGGATCTTAGCATCAAATCCTTATATGTGAGCATATATCTTCATGTAACTCCAGGATCCAGGAAAATGGAAAGGAACCAGGGAGGTAAAGGAAAAGAAGGATCATGAGAGATAGGAATAGTTGGGGAGACAAGTGTTATCAAGGTGAAAATGGATAAAATGGGGGTAAAAGGGAAGAAGGTGCTCAAGAGAGGTAGGACCATAGAGATGACAGATAGTACCAAGGGTTAAATGGGGAAAATGGGGATACTTTAACTGGGGAGGTAGGAGAGAGGGTTATATAGGGAGAGAGTGATAATACTTAGCTGGTGTGAAAAATAAAGAGAGAAATGTATTAGCTCAGAAGCCTACTGAAAAAAATACACATACAATAGTTCTACATGTGTCTATGAGTATAGCTGAAGCATATATAACAAGAAACAGTGACAGACAGGAGAAACCTCCCTTTGGTTTTTGGCCAGGGCAGTCCCAGAGACTCCCAAAATTGCACAGGCTATTACCACAGCCCATTATTACCTCCCAGAATGTGAAGGTAAGACCCTATGCTGAAGAGAGGACATACTTCAGACACAAGACTTAGACCAATGGAGCTGGAACTGACCTGGAAGTAACCTCCTTGATGGCTAGTTCTCATAGTTTGGGGGACATTTTGCAAGCTGCTAGGGGAGAACATCAATTGATGGTTCAAACCCAGCTTTAAACTCTAATAACCACAACTGTGTCTGGCACAGCATATTACATTGGGGCAGTGGTGGCACTTTTATCTTGTGGTTAACAGCTACCTTATTGAACTTAAAGCCCATTCAATGGCAGGGAACTCATGTGGGGTATTGTAAACATAGCAAAACACATATAGCTGTAAAGGGCATAGATCTTAGAGAAAACTCTAAGGTTGGCACATCGCTAGACAAATGAAATTTTTTACTATATACTAATTATGTATCCTTATATTTACAGGAAAGTATGCCATTCACCACTCATCAAAGAAGCTTCTCTTGCAACAGACAGAGACTACTACTGAGTTCCACAAACAGTCACACACAGAGAATAAGTATCTGTGAAATGACCAACCCTAAGTGACATATCTACAATGGAATTTCTATGCCTAAGGTTCACAGAACATAGTGTAACTAGAAGTAGAGAGAATACTAATGGATCTATCAACTCTCATTAATGAAACTCCCTCATGCAACAGAGGGCAATGAACACAAAAGGCCATAAATTGTCAAAGCCTAGAGAATAAAAGTCTGCAGAGTGTGGGTCTCTGGACAGGACTCCTATATTAAACTCCAACCACCTAAGGCTCAGGGACCATTGGGGAATAGGGGCAGAAAGACTGTAAGAGCCAAGGAGGAGGTGCATGACTATATGGAAACAGAGTCTTATAGGCTCCTGGAACTTTGCTCATGTGAATCTACAGCAATGGTATCAGCACATACAAAACACATGCAAACAAACTCAAGAACACAAAATCCCAGCATAGACTGGAGAAATGGGCAGCAGGACCCAATCTTAGTGGAAGAGCTATTGGCAACTGATTACTAATAATCAGTGGAGAGTTGATATTCTTTAAGGGAGAAATTCTAGGTAGGCTGACTAGACCCCAGGGGATGAACTTGCACTGGGAGACACCTGAGTATACTCACTTGACTAGATAGGCCTTAACATAAATGACAGAATGCATGAAATTCAGTGGGCAGGGGTGCTATGGGGGTTCCAAGTGGGGAGGGTGTATAAAGGCAATTAAGATGTTTTCTATTAAAGAAAAAAACAACTGCAATTTATTCTATCTACAGTCCATTCACAATATTGATTCTAAACCTCTGTAAAATTTTGATACTTAGTTCTTTTATTTTCTGAACATTTCCTTCGCTATAAAGTTTTCTAACATTTTATTTTCTGTATCTCTTCTCACATACAGAGAAGGGTCATCATAGATAAGGACTTAAAGGCAGAGTTCCCAGTTCCGACTTTCCAGTTTGCTGTCCATTGATATATAACTATTATCCTTAGGCTGATTTCTTGCCACACTCCTAGTAAGTGCCCCCATCCATTAAAGGAACATTTTATAAGGTGTACCTCATTGGACTGGGCATCTGGGCACACGCCTTTAATCCCAGCACCAGAGGCAGAGTCAGGTGAATCTCTGTGAGACCAAAGGCAGTCTAGTCTACATAGTGATTTCCAGGCTATCTGGGGATACAGATAGACCCATCTCAAAATAAATAAACAAATAAAAGCATATGATGCAATCCCATATACAGAAAGAAAAAATAATACAAACACATGTAACTGACAACTTTTGTGAAATGTGCATGGTATGCCTCTGTCAAAAAGTAGTCTGGGTAGTTATGAAATACAACTAACACTCTAGGTTGTATATCATCATTTTTTTCTGGTTTCTAATTGTTTCTAAGAGAAAACTAAAGATTTTGACATATTGGTCTTAAATATCAGAAAGGATTTTTTAAATGTGGTAATTCAATGGGACAGAGATAAGAGTATTTTTATGTATAATTCTCTACCTGACACAAGTGCACTTACGTACATGCAGGCAATATACTCCTACACATAAAATAAAAATAAGAAATAAAATATACAATTTCTCTACCTAAAACTTCAACTGAGATTACAGCCTATTCCGATAAACAGAATCACAGGACACTGAGTAAAATACTCAGAGAAAAATCTGTCCAATTTCATCTTTCAGTGGAACATAAGAATATATTTATACATAAAATAAATATATACATTGTGTTTACAATCTCACAGAGCATGAACTGAATGTGTGACTTCACCCCATCATAAACATGTGCTCTTGACTTCTATAAGCCCCGATTTCTTCATTTATTTAAAACAAGTGTATTCATTATGGAGTATTCTGAGTCAGGCACTGCTGTTAGGGCTAGGAGTAAAGTAACAAATTGTGTCTTATAAAATCCTTAAAAATGTAGAGATTGCATTCTTGTAGTAAAAACAGAAAATAACTAATGGCAAAGGTAATTTCAGAAGTGCTTAGGGCTGTAAAGAAAACTCATGTCTTATGATCAATACTGCCTAGCTGGAGGGATTAATTAAGAAGGGGGGATAGTCGTGGAAGATTTCTCTTAGGAAGTGACATTTGATTTGAGATGTACATGAAAAGACCAACCCAACCAAGGGGAGGTCTGAAAAAAGAAGCTCCCCAGATGAGTGAATTTCAGAAACAAACAAAACAAGCAAAACTTTGGGCTCCAGGTTGCACTTAGCATATTTGAGGAAATAAGGTCATTGTGAATAAGAGGAAAGAGTATACTTTAAGGACATTAAAAAGGTAGGCAGAGAGGGGCTGGAGAGATGGCTGAACAGTTAAGAGCACTCGCTGCTCTTGCAGGGGACCTGGGTTTGACTCCCAGCACCCACATGGTAGCTAAAAACTGTTCATAACTCCAGTTCCAGGGAATCCAATGCCCCCTTCTGACTTCTGTGAGCATTACAGGACATGGGTGCAATTACATACATGCAGACAAAACATGCATACACATAAAATAATAAAAGTATTAAATACATTTTTCTAAAGTAGGCAGAGGGAAATCCATTGGAAGGCCTGGTAAGCCGTAGTAGGGTCTTTGTACATTGCTTTACGTACAAAGATAAGTGAATAAAAAATTTTAAAGAGGAAAAGTGGCATCTAATCAATCAATCAATATTCATTTAGCAACATGAATGTTTCAGGCATTGATCTAGGCTAAACATTAGTAGACAAAAGTCCTTGCCCCTGACTTCTGGGGTATTCATGTAGTACTATGGAGAATGTTTACATAGGAAAAATATTGGAAACTTATTTACAACGATAATTATGAACTGTGATGTAACAGGGACAGAAATCTCACTTAAATATAGCTTCCCTGGGAGTATGTCATTATCTAACATCATGTCATCATACAGTAAATGTAAAAAAATTAAGCTGTAAACACGATACAGTTTGATCTGAAATGTAGTCCAAAGGTTCATGTTCTGAACACCTGTTCCTCATCCAGTAGTACTATTCTGGGAGACTGTGGAAGGAAAGCTTAGCTGGTAGAAGTCAGTCACTGGGACAGGCCTTTGAACATCATATCTTGGCCCCTCTCTCTGCTTCATAGTCAGTCATGCTAGAAACAGCCTCTGCCACATGTTCCTGTCAGTATAGACAGAGAACGTCTGCCCTGCCTCCTCCTGAAATCTTTAGCCAAAGCAAAGCTTTTCTTCCGTAAGATGATTCTTGCAGGTATTTGGGGCATAAAAATTAAAAATAACTGATTAATTAGTATTACAGAGCAGCAGGAAGGATCATTCCAGAATTCACTTTTGTAGGGGTGAGAAACTGTCACCATTCATTGGTTCTAGGTAAGGACAGAAGTTGAAAGGCACTCTATGTATCAACAGCAGCTGGCATGGCCAAGGTAAGACAGGATCTGACCACAGGGAGTCTGTATCCTTAAGCAGAAATTTATAAACAGCCCTTACTTTTTCTGGATGAGGAATAACAATAAAGCGAAGGAAGAGAACATAAAAAACTGGAGCAATTAAGATAATGTCATTTGAAAGTCTGATTACTGCAGAAGAGAGGGTGGAAAGGCTGTAAGAGCCAGAAGTGGTAGATGACCACAAGGAAACTCTTGTAGGTGACTGAAAACTTGCACACATGAACTTAAAGCAATGGAGACAGAATGCACAAGACCCATGCCAATTCAAACCATATTAAAAAAAAAAAAAAAAAAAAAAACAGCATGGAACTTGGGAAATGAGTAAGATGCCCCAACCTTAGCTTAGGAACCATTGGCAACTGATCACTGCTGAGTGAAGGAGAGTTGGTCTTCTTTAAGGAAGCTAGATAGGTTGACCAGGCTCCAGTGGATGAATTCACACTGAGGGACATCTGAGGACACAAACTTGACGAGATAGGCCCCAAACTTATATGACAGAATGCATGAAATCTGGTGGGGGGGGCTATGGAAGGTTGCAGATAAGGGAGGGAGTCTAAGTATGATTAAGACATCTATGAAATGCACAAAAAATTTATGTAAAAAATGAAAAATAGTAATGTGGATATCATGCTCCTCTTCAAAAATAAGTCCCTAAAGACTCCACCAGAAAATTCTTATATCTGATAAACACCATTAGAGAAGTATTAGGACATAAAATTAACACACAAAAGTCAATAGCTTTCTGTACACTCACAAGAAACATATTGGGAAATCGGTAAAATGATCCCATTCACGACAGCCTCCAAAACCCCAAAATACCTTGGAATAAATCTAACCAAGGAGGCGAAGGGCTTGTGTAACAACTTCAAGTCACTGAAAAAGGAGATTAAACAAGATATCAGAAGATGGGAAATTTTCCCATGTTCATGAATGGGTAAGATTAATATTGTGAAAATGATCATCTGCCAAAAGCAATCTACAGATTCAATGCGATCTCCATTAAACTTCCAACACAATTCTTCAAAGAAATCAAATTTCGTACGGAAACATTAAAACAAAACAAGATCTCCAAAACAATTTTCAACAATAAAAGAAATGCTGGAGGTACTGCCATCCCTGATTTCAAATTATACTACAGAGCTATCATAATAAAAACAGCATAGTACTGTCATAGTACTGCAGACACATTGAACAAAGGAATAGATTTATGTGCATTGTATTTATAATTACCTGGTTTTTGACAAAGAAGCCAAAAACACACATTGGAAAAAGACAGCATGGTAATCAAATAGTGCTGGTCAAACTGGATAGCTGAGTGTAGACAAATGAAACTAGACCCCTCTCTCTCACCCTGGACAAACATCAACTCTAAATGGATCAAGGGCCTTAATGTAGCAGGTTTTAGGTCAAAGATTCAGTTAAAATCCCACATGATATTTTGTGATTATTTTTATTTTAGCTTAGGCTTATAAATCTTTAATATATTATTATATTGAAAGCTGCAAAATGCTGATTTTTAAACATGTTTTCTATAGCCACTTACTGTATTAAAAATAACCATGTATTTGTATTTAGCTTTTTAAAAAAAATTTTTAGAAGAAGCGTTTCATTGCAGCTTTAACATAATAACAATTTCCAGAGCAAAAATACATCTCTATCAAAAGTGGCTATAAAATTTTTAGGTTCACAGTTGAATTAATACAGTTATACTAAAAGCCATTTTTTAAAAAATAGTTTTATTTATTCTTGGAAATTTTCATACATGTATGCAATGCATTTTGATCTTATTCACTTCATCCTTAACTCCCTCCAGTTTCCACTGGGCCACCAATCCAGGCCTTGAACTCACAGAGATCCACCAGCCTCTGCCTCCAGAATGCTGGGATTAAAAGCATGTGCCACCATGCCCAGCTTCCTGATGATGATGATGATGATGATGATTATTATTATTATTATTATTATTATTTTCTCATTGAGTTCAGCTATGTTGACCATGTACAAATGGTGTGAGGTATTTCATTTGGACTTGGAAAACCTGCCAGCAGCCATATCACCATAAAAAGTGACTATCCTTCCCCCAGCAGTCATGAGCTACCAATAGCTCCTCAGACAGGGGAGGGGCCTCAGGAGCCTCTCTTCCATCCTTGCTGGAATTCTATTTGATATTTTGAAAGTGTTGTGCATCAAACTGATGTGTCACCAATCATGTCATGTCCACAAGACAGTACTCCACAGTTCTCCTCCCCATCATGTGGCTCTTACATTCTTTCTGCCCATTCTTCCATGATCTTTCCTGATCCTTGGATGGGGGAGGTTGATACAGATGACCTATTGTATAAACATAAATATTAAGAAGGTAGTTTACCAACCTGGCCATTTTTCAAAACAGTATCAGTATTTTCTCTTCCCAGGGCTTACGAAATCCTGGGAAACTGTCAATGAAATGAAGAGACAGTCTATACAATGGGAGAAAACCTTTACCAGATATACACCTGGCAGATTAGTGTCCAGAATATACAAAGAATGAAAAAAACTAAACATGAAGAAAACAACCAGATTTTAAAATGGGCTAAGAAAATGAATAGAAAATTCTTAAAACAAAAAGTAAACATGGCATGGTGACACATCTTTAATACAGGCACTCAGGAGACAGAGACAAGCAGATCACTGTGAGATTTAGCCAGCCTGAAATGGTCTACATAGCAAGTTTCAGGCTAACTACATAGTGAGACACTGTCTCAAAAAATGGGGTGGAGAATGGGAGGGCATGGCTGAGGAGGAAGTAGAGGGAGGGTTAACTAACACTAAAGGCCTTCAAAAAAATTCATATGGAAACCTACCACTCTAGAAGATTTTTGTAGTATGTACATATACCATATAAAAATGGATTAAAAAGAGTTACCTTATAATAGGAGGGAGCTACCCCTACAAAACACCAAAGACTGCAAAGAAAAAGCCCAATGCCAGGACTTCCTCTTTTAAAGATCTTGAGCAGGAGTCCCATAAACCCCGAAATAATACCTCAGTCATTGCCCCTGCTCTTGGTTACCCGCAAGGAGCTTGGTGGTAAGACCCTATGACTGAAAACACTACATACATAAGCTGTAGAACAAACAAGGAGAAACCATGCTGGTACTGATTTCAAAGTTTCATCTCTGGTGGTTAACTTTCATAGTGTTTCATATCTTCATAGACCAGAAAACAAAAGTAATCATCAAGGTTTTCCAGCTGTGAATCCTATAAGATACAACTGACCTGGCAAGATATGCCTATTAGTGCAATAATAGCACCAGTGTCGTGGGTATAACCAACTACTTTTTCATTGGATTTAAGGTCCAGTAACAAGATAGAGCCTGACACTGATATCAGGCCTAGGAACCTGCTGCTAAACAACTTACGGACCATATGGTAAAGCTTACAATTATTATTCTGCTAAATGCACATAGTATTAAACTGACTACAAATGAATTCTTGTTGTACCTATAGATTCATGCATCTCTCAGCTCTCACCAGAAATTCTTCCTCATACAGCAGACGGTGATTAAAACTGGCCACAACTGACCAGGTGTAATGAATAAGAAATTGCAGAATGCTCTTCCCTGAATAAGACACCTATATCAAACCTCTGCCTTCTAAGGCTCAGGGATCATTGCAGAAGAGGGCAGAAAGATTGTAAGAGCAAGAGGTGGTAGATGAACACAAGGGAACAGTTTTCCAGACAGCTAAGGGAACAGTTTTCCAGACAGCTGGAAAGTTACTCATATGAACTCACAGCAATGATATCAGACTGTGCAAGTCCCTCATAAGTTCAAACCAGATAAAAATTCCAGCACAGACTTGGGGAAATGGATAAGAAACCCCAGCCATAGCTGAGGAACCACTAGCAATGGAGAGCTGTGTGGAGGGGGAGAGTCAATCTTCTTTAAGTGTGTGATTCTGGCTATACTGGATGGAGTCACACTGAAGGGCATTTGGGACACAAATTTGACTTGCTAAGCATAATATTATATACATACCTATATAACATATAGTTACATATACAATAAAATAAAGTACATGATATGAGGTGAGGGTAGTAAAGGGAAGTGCAGATAGGAAAGAGGGTCTAAATATGATTAAAATATATTTTATGAAATTCTCAAAAATAATAATTTTCAATAAAAAATAAATGACTAGTAAATATTTTTTAAAAGCATTCTACATCCTTGGCTATAATGCAAATGAAGATTAAAACCATTTAAAATTTCATCTCACCCCAATAAAAATGGCCATGATCAGGATAGAAATGACAACAAATGCTAGTGTAGATCTAGGGAAAAAGACATTCTTATACACTGCTGGTGGCAGTGTAAATAAGTGCAGCTATTCAAGAATCAGTCTGGAGGTTATTACAAGACAGAAATAGAACTAGAGTGTGACCCTGCTAGAGTATCCCTAGGCATATACTCAAAGGACATTATTTCCTACCACAGAGATACTTGCACGCTCATGTTCATCACTGTTCTATTCACAAAACAGAAAGCAGAACCAATCGAGATGTGTTCATCAACACATAAATTGATAATGAAAATATGGATATATATTGTGGTGGTTTGAATGAGAATGTCCCCCATGGGCTCCAAGTATTCAGACATTTTGTTCCCAGTTGGTAGCTGTTTGGGGAGGTCTTAGAAGGTACAATCATGTCAGAGGAAGCACATCACTGGGGGTAGGCTTAGAGAGTTCTTAAGCCTTGGTGGATCTCTGTTTCCTGTGCCTGCTTGATGATGTGAACTTCTGCTTTCTGCTCCTGCTCTGCCCACCTCCTGCCTACCCACCATGACAGACTCTAATTTCCCTGGATCCATAAGCTCAAATAAATGCTTCTTTTTCTAAGTTCCTTTTGTCACAGTGCTTTATCACAGCAACAGAAAAGAAACTAATATACGTATACACAACAGAATATTTCTCAGCAGTACAGAAAAACAAAATCATGAAATTTACAAATAAATGTATGAAACAGATAATTACACTGAGGTCATCCAGACTCAGAAAGATAAATGTTGGATGCTAGCTCTTATATGCATAGCTTATATTTGAAAATTTTGCTTTGAATGTTTAACTTAGAGTGCATATGTAAGCCAGGTAACCAGAAAAAGGCCACTGGAAACAGAACCATTAAGGTGGGAGATAGTAAAATATATGTAAAATGAAAGTAGAAGAGAGTACTAGGTGTAGAAAGGTTCAACTATGGAGGAGTGGGGGATAAGGAAACAAGGAGAAAGGGAAGACTTAATCAAAATGCAAGGTTATTAAAAAACTATATGGAAAACCATGATCTTGCAACTCAAGTTAAAAATAAGATAGAGGGGACAGTAAAATACAGATGAAAGAACTGGATATCCTGAGTCAAAGGTCTAAGTGGATATGGAAAAGGGGGATACAGAGAACAATTGATAGGGGCAGGTTAACCCAAACTAAGATCATATGAAAAACCTTTTAGAAATCCATTATCTTGTAAGCTAGTTTTAAAATACAATATAAAAAGAGAGTTTGATCAAGGTACGTGGTATGGGTGAATGATACTTCGCTCAGGTTTAATGAAAGTCTAAACGCATGGCATGGGATACCTCCCCATCAGTTATTGCTCAGGAAGTCCCCAGAGGCATCTAAAACACCCCAGGCTATTGCCATGGCTCTTGGTTGCCCACCATAACTAGATGGTAAGAACCTACTGCTGAAGACACCAGTCACTTTCAAACTGACTGTAAAATCTCTCCCTGATGGCTAGTTTTCAAAGTGCTGGAAGGTTCTATGCAGACTACTGGTAGAAGAAAGAAATCAGTGATCCTGCCCAGTACTCGACCCTGCATGCCATAGCAGCTGAGTCCAATGGTGCAATAGTGGCATTGACAGTTATGGGGATAATCAACCTCTTTCTGATTGGATGCCAGACCTGTACCATAGAGGGCTTTCATGTCTGGTACTACGAATCTTGCCAAATATATTTTCAATGTCAGGAAAATCCAAAGAAATGACTGTGTCTAAATTTTCTTTAAAACAAGTAAGGTTTGTATGCTGAACATTAGTTTTTCCTGCTCAGTGCATTCTTCCACTTCAGATGACAAACCCGTTTTCTTTTACAGGTAACACATCCTCCTTTTCCTAGGGTTTGAGGAGGGATTTCGTTTCTGTCAATGTAAGGATGAAATCAATACCTATGACTGATTTATTAGAGAATTATATTCCACTGGCTGTAAACTAGGGAAGGATATAAGTATGATTCAAGTCAGAAAACTATCAATTCTAGGACTTTTCTGGAACTTCTAGAAAGATGATGTTCTTACTATGGCACTAGAAAGTATAGAATAAGTAAGTCTGCAAAGTCATAGTTATGATATGCAAACAGCTGAAGGGCAGGAGAAAAGGGAGCTGGCAAACAAAAGGTCCACAAAGTGAGATCTGAATGCTGAAGTCATCAGTCAAGTCTTGGCTCAAACCTTTCTAGAGTCAGTCTACCTCTGGGTCTTCAGCAAACTGAGCACTTAAGTTCTCTTTACAGGAAGAAACACATTAAGCTAACTTCCTATCTTTTTCAATAAAATCAGTTTGGCTAATAATACATTATTTTTTTTCTCCAGTGCCGAGGATCAAACGAGTATGGTTTTGCACATACTAGTAAAGCACTCTACCACTGAGCTATATTACACTTCTTACAATTTATAAGGTTTGGGCAAAACTAGGCTTTGACCAACCTCCTTCATTCATCAGTCAAAAACTTCCAAAGAATTCTGAAAATTGGATATTACACAGCTAGTCTCATATCTAGAACTAAGAATAACATTTCTGGACTATATTCATGGCTTTTTGTTACCTTTGGCAATTTGGCTTCAAGGTCTATTTTTTATGTGATTCATGTGTACTCTGTCAACTAATTAGTCTTTAACAATGTTTGGGTAAGCAAATAAAAAAGCTAAGTAGCAATTTTTCTTTTGAAAATAATAGATCTAGTGTTTACTTTGAGTATAGTAAATCCTATAATTAATGAAGCCTTTAATATCTTAGTGACAACCAAGTTTAAAATCCTCCAAGGAAAATATAAATGTGATAATAATGCTATTCATGCCACTGCTTTTCCTTGGAGATGAAATCACCTTATAATAAATTGACTATTCTTCTATTTTCAATGACTATCAGCAAACATATTCTACTCTGCAGGGGCTTGTAACTCAATGCAATATCACATTATTAGCTTTTAGCAGTATAAATGATCCAGATATTTGCTGCTTTGAGAAGAAAAAGTAAAATGCATTTAAAAGTTCCATGCAATAATATTAAAAATCATCTGTGATTATTACAATTCTAATTACCCAACTATATTGTATATCTCTTTTTTGTAATCTCAATAGCTTATTTGAAACATAGATTTTGTGTCTTAAAGTCATTTTCCTTTGCTAATTGCCCTAAGAACATCTT
>NW_008359442.1:4586774-4603546 GCF_000622305.1 Nannospalax galili | reverse complement strand
ATATTCTAGCAATCTGGAAATCCAGCATTTATTTCAGACTCAAGAAACAATATTCCTTCCTGGTGACACTAGGGAACAATATGAAAACAACCATTTATTTTATTTTGTCATTTTCCTGAGCAGGCTACCCACACGGTACTTAAATAGCTGATTTTCTCTTTTGCCACATCTCTCTAGGTTAACAACAAAAATATATTCAGTCACCAAGAAACTAAATAGGTTATTTATGTTTCACTTGTCAGATCTATATAATCCAAATATCCCCTGGGCCAGATTGGGAGAAGAGGTAAATGCAGGGTAGGGATATTTCATACATATTTAATTTGTAATTCTAAAAAAGTACATTATTTTCTTTTTCTTTCCCTGCTATTTTTGATGGACCTCTGCAATGTCAACAGTAATGGTATTGTGTGCCAGGGCTTTCTGTGGAATCCCACAGGGTTAAATGGCCAAACCAAAGGAATTAAATTTTCCAGTAGAAGATTGTGGCATGTTGACTGATCCGTAAAACACTGATTCCCCACTATTCTATCCACACGTCCCTATCCTATGTCACATGACACATGCAGTAGCTGCAGGAATGGAAAGAACTAGGAGCCTTTACTTTAGAGTTGGTTTTGTTATTGTTAATTTGTTGTATTTTCACCATTTCTGACAACTGACCAAATGTTTTTTCCCCAGTAGAAAAATAACATCAGAATAATAAAGCCACTTTAATCACATATATATACATATATATCTATGTATATATATGATTAACAATAAGCCCATTTCAATTATTTTTCCTCCTCACTTTTGATATATGACACCACTATATTTTATAGTGCTTCTTTCCCCTACTGATTTCTACTCTAAATTTGACATCTTAAAATTTGTTAACCACAGGTAATGCAAAGTTTGATAGATGTTAAACTTTTCAATGAATAATATTTAATCACATATGGATGCACTAATGAATATGGGAACCCTGATGATGTCAACTCTACCAAACCAAGAAACCTCTATCATTAAAAGGTACACTTCAAAAGGCACTGGTAGGGATGGATGTTCCTAGGCCAGGCTCCCTAGCAGCACTGTCACAGAACTCAGTGAGTCTTGAGTGAAGTGTTTTTTTCTTTTTCTTTTTTAACTGAATTTTTGTGAGCTTCATACAATATAACTTGATGGCATTAAGATCTCCTTCCCTATCTATACCTTCCCTTATTGCCTCCCACCCAATTTGTGTCCCCAAATGTCCTTTAGTATGGGTCCATCTACTGGAGCCTGGTTAGCCTACCATGAGTCCCTTCCTTGGAAGAGACTCTCCCTACCCTCTTAGCAGCCATCAGTTGTCACAATTTCTTTAGCTTGTGTTGGGACTTTCTACCCACTTCTTCATGTCTCTACTGGATTTCTGTCTGGTTTGAGCTTGCATAGAACTTGTGCATAGTGTCACCATTGCTGAGATTTCATAGAGTAACTTGCCAGGCATCTGGAAAACTGTGTTTCCTTGTGGTCATCCACCCCACCCCGGCTCTTATAATCTTTGCACTCCCTCTTTGGCAATGATCCCTGAGCCTTAGGAGGAAGTGGTTTGATATAGGTACCCTATTCAAGGATAAGTACTGTGCAGTCTCTTGTTCTCTGCACATAGACCAGTTGTAAGTTTCTTTGTTAATCACCATCCATAGCATAAGGAATCTTTTCTGATGAAGGTTGAGAGATACATTAATCTATGAGTATAATACCAACTTATAAGTCAGGTTAATATAACTATTTACTAGAAAACCAGTATTGGGCTATACCCTGTGTCCTGTGACCTGCCTAGCTCTGTTCCTAAGCTTGATATCAGTGTTGGGTATGAGCTGCATCCTAGGAAGTAGACCTTAGATCCATTTAAAGACATTGATTCATCTCATAAAATTCATGCCACTACTTCACTGGTGGACATACCTTGCCAGGCCAGTTGTTATTGTACTTCACAGGACTCACAGCTAGGTAAGGCTGATGGTTGTTTTTCCTTTTGGTAGCATGTATAGCCCCTTCCAACACTGTGAACACGAGCCAGTAGAGAAGAGGCTGTGAAGTCAGCGCCAGCTTTATTTCTCCTTGTTTGTTCTACACCTCATGTATGTAGTGTCTTCAGCAACTTATCCAGTTCTGGTGGGTAGCCAAGAGCAAGGGCAATGGCCAGTATTCTTTGAGGGTGTATGGAAGCCCCAATCAACAGCTTCTAGAGGGGAAGTCTATTCCTGGCACTGAGGATTTTTCATTAGCCTATGATACTTAAAAACGACAATGTCCCCCTATTATACGATAACTCATTTTAATCTCTTTTTATAATATGTATGTATATACTTTAAGAAATTTATACAGTGGTAGGTTTCCATATGACTTTTTCTAAAGGCCTTTAGAGTGTCTTATCCCTCCCCATACTCCCTCCTTTGCCCTGCCCTTCCATTCCCAGCCCCATTTAACCCTTCCTACTCCTGAGTAATGTATTTTTAAGGCACTTTTTCAGTACATTGTTAAGTAGAGAATAAAGGCACTCCTCTGAGACCAAAAACTGGTGAAAATAGAGCTTTGGAGGAAAGCCATGCATGGAAGCTGGTTTTTGCCTGTTGTGAGTATTCAGCAATTTCTGTTGGTTTTTAGGTTTTATGTTCACCAGGTAAACTGGATCAGCAGTAGTGGAAAGAAACCTGGCCAAGAAATGTCATCGAGAGTCTAACAGACACCCCTTACACTGACCTGCTATCTTAAAGATAAATCTCTGTGAAAAATAGCCAGAAAACAGCATGCTTCCACAGAAGAAAATATGGAAAGAGCCCCTCTAAACTCCTGGCAATGGACTGAAAATAAGATGCCTGAGAAGGCATCAGCCCAAGTTGAAGATCCCAATATGAGGTTTTGGTGCAGCAACTTTGGACCCAATGTCAAAAAAATTCCAACTGATAAAACTGTCAGGAATGGAAACAGTTGTGAGGAAATAAGACTCCATGAGTGAAAAACAGCAAAAAGGACACCGTTCAAAACAAATGTAAAGATTTAGATATCAGGCATAACAGACAACTAAAAATTAGCATTTTAATATATTCCAATAAATAAAATAAGAACTTAAAAAATAAGAATTAGCAGTAATAAAGTTGACAAAACAATCTGAAAAAAATCCAACAGAATACTTAGAAATAACAGAGCAATTGACATTAAAAGTCATGCAGAGGTTTGATACAAGTGTCCTATTCATATGAACTTACAGCAATGTTAACAGCATGCACAAGACCCACGTAAGCTCAAATAGGACAAAAACCCAACATGGAAGTAGGGGAATGGGTAAGAAGCCCCGACCTTAGTGTCTTAGAGGCAGAGTTAGTTTTCATTAAGGGACTGATGCTAGAGAGATTAACCAGGCTCCAGTGGATGGACCACACCAAAGGACATTTAGGGATACAAACTTGGCTCAATAGGCCTTTCATATATGACAGAATACATGAAAACTTTTGGGGGGCTATAAGAGTGCTTCAGAGAGAGAAAGAGTTCTAAATATGATCAAAATAGAATGCATGAAATTCACAAAAATTCAATTTAAAATCTTCCAAAAACGTTACTGCACATATTAGATTTAAAACTGAATAAAAATAGATTTTTATTAGGGTTAACTCTTCAGAGGGGGAATGTTAGAGTAGCAAAAAGCCCCATTTGAAAAAAAAAAAAAAAAAAAAAAAGGAAGAATACATGAAGTTTCCAGAAAAAAAAGTGATAGGGGAGCTGGAGAGTCAGCTCAGCAGTAAGAGCACTGACTGCTCTTGCAGAGGACCTGGGTTGGATTCCCAGCACCCACATGGCGGCTACAAACCGTCCTTAACTCCAGTTCCAGGGGAATCCGAAGCCCTCTTCTGACCGCCTCCGCACGACACGGGTGCATTCACATGCATGCAGGCAATACACTCGTACACATAAAATAAAATAATGAATAAAATATTTTAATAAAAAGAGTGATGGGAGATATGGGAGGAGTTGGAGGGAGTTCGATTTGATCAAAACACCTTATACGCATGTATGAAATTCTCAATAAATTTTTTAAAGTTAAAAAAAAATAGATTGTTAGAAAGCTAAAAGGCCAAGTTAAAGAAATTATCCAGCATCTGACCTAGAAGACCAAAAAGGCAAAAAATACAAGAGATTAAGAGATTTGGAGAGCAAAGTAAAAAACCCAACAATTAATGAAATTTTTAGAACAAAATGAGAGTGACTGGTAAATTTCTGGAACTTTTGTCATAAAGCCAAGATTTAGGCACAATAAAAAAGGGCAAAAAATGTCAAAATTTATATTCAATATGATAAAGGGGAATAATTCAAAAAGCGTCCACATCTAAGACATTAACATAATGAAGTTTTAATATAATATATAATTATAATAATATAATCATTATAATCATAATGATTATTTCATTTTTATTGTTGTTTCAGCACCCACATGGCAGCTACAAACCATCCTTAAATCCAGTTCCAGGGGAATCCAACGCCCTCTTCTGACCCCTGCAGCATTGCACAACATGGGTGCACTCACATACATGCAGGCAATACACTCATACACATAAAATAATAAATAAAATATTTTAATGAAATAATAAAATTTGTCACACAGACTACAGTTTCAAACCTTGATAGAATTCAGCTAGAAATCAATATAAATTGACAAAAATGGAAAAATACTTTTAAACAACATACAGATTTAAGAACATGTCATGGTAGAAATGTGAGATTATCAAGGTTGTAGGGATGGCTCAGCAGTTAAGAACACTGGCTGTTCCTTTGGAAGATCAGGCACCCAGATAGCAGCTAACAACTGTATCTATAACTCCAATTCCAGGGAACCCAAAGCCCTCTTCTGTCCTCCACAGGCATTGCATGACACGGGTGCACTTACACACGTGCAGGCAATACATGCATGTACATAAAATAAATATAATAAGGACAGCATAAAAAATAAATGTGGGATTATTTTATGGTATATATGAAAATATTAAATATCATATAGGATATGTTAAAATGGGTTTTAGACTAGTAATCTTAATGATAACAAAGTTAAGTTTATAACAGGACACTAAAATAATGAAAATTAAATTGCTAAACACATCTTAAGAACTAAGAAAGCAAAACTTTTTAATGAAGAATGAAATGAATTTTTCTTTTACATTCACCTGTAAGTGAATGCAAGCTTGTCTTTCTTGATCAGGTTTGTTTCATTCAGTGGGACACACTCTAGATTCATCTATTTTGTCCCAAATGACAGAACATTTCTCTTTATAACTCTGCCTAAGTATTCCATTATGGAATGAGAGAGTAATGATCGGAAATTAGCAAAATGGGAAAGTCTACAGTAGAAAAGATCACCAAATAAACACTAATAAAATGATGTCCATCTGACACTTAACCAGGAAAAATGAGAAAACACACAGACGTCAAAATTAAAATTAAAAAGGCATGACTTTAGTAAGTAAAAGGCTATTGTCCACAACTGTATATCAAAAAATGACAAAATCTTGTCCTTAAAATAGAAATATTGTGGGCCACTGATATGGCCCATTGGGTACAGTCTCTTGTCACTAATTCTAATAACCTGAGTTTGATCCCTAGAATCTTCATGGTGAAAGGAGAGAACCAACTACCTTACATTGTCCTCTGACTACCACAGATGCACTGTGTCACACTTGTGCTCATACACATATGGACACACCAATAAATAAAGAAATAAAATTTAGAAAATAAATAGAAATCTTTAGCAGCTATTGTTAAAAATGCATTGAGTGTATTATTACCAAGAGCCTACAGACATAGATAGATGATAGATAGATGATAGATAGATAGATAGATAGATAGATAGATAGATAGATGATAGTTAGATAGATGAGATAGATAGATAGATGATATAGATAGATAGATAGATAGATGATAGAAAGATAGATGATAGACAGATAGATGATAGCTAGATAGATGACAGACAGACAGATGATGACAGATGATAGATAGATAGATAGATAGATAGATAGATAGATAGATAAATGATAGATATCAGTTATCTTTTTTGTTTTTCTTCTACAAATATTTCATTGAGATGATGCATTGTATTCTTTGCAAACTGACCCAGTCTCATCTCTGAATGGACTTAGACTTTGCACCACTCAAACTGAACCTCTTACTATGTATAAATTCTTAGGCATTACTTGCTTCTTAACTTTGAGCCATTATTTCTGTCGGAAATTCTTTTCCCTATTCATCCTCTCCCTCCTTCAGGAACTTCTGTTCATCCATCCTAAGATAACACAAGTGTTCCAAATTCCTGATGCCTTTCTAATTTCCCCCACCTGATACTTGTCTTGAATGAAGTCTCTCTAGTTGTTTTCACAATCAAATGATTCCCCGCTGAGAGCATTTATTCCATTCATTGTCTATATTTCTTAGCTGCCTCTCCAAGTCAACTAAGAGCTACTGAGATAATGACTTTGCCTTTTGGCTTTTTAACTTATGCTATTATTCAAGTTCTTTTTAAATGTATATTTTTATTGAAGCTTTGCAAATTTCACACAGTACATCTTAATCATGTTGAGACCACATCCCCTATCTGCACACCCCCCCCCATAGCTTGCCCACAGGATTTCATGCATTCTGTCATAAAAGTTAAGGCCTGTCATGTTAGGTTTGTGTACCCAGATGTCTCTTAGTATGAGTTCATCCACTGGAGCCTATTCAGTCTCTCTAGCAATCACTCCCTTAAAGAAAACCAACTCTCATCAGCAGTAATCAGCTACCAACAGTTCCTCAGGTAAGGTTGGGGCCTCCTGCCCCTTTCCCCAGTTCTATGATGGGTTTTGTCTGATTGAGTTTGCAGTGGTCTTGTGCATGTTTCCACTGCTGTAATTTCATATGAGCAAGATCCCAGTGGCCTGCGAGATTCTGTTTCCTTTCCACTCCCTCTTCCACAGTGGTCCTTGAGCCCTGGGTGGGTGAGGTTTAATAGGAGTCTTATCTGGGGACACACACTCTGCAGCCTCTTATTCTCTGCACTTTGGCCAGTTGTGGCCATCTGTGCTCATCGCCCTGATGCATGAAGAGGCTTCACTGGTGAGAGTTGAGAGATGCATTAGCATTCTCTAGAGTAGAATTTTTAAATGGGGGAGGTTATATCAAGTAGGTCAAGAATTGCTTAATAAAGGTCTATTCTTTTCTATTAATATCTTTCATATATTAGTCTCAATATTAGTCGTTTCACTTATCCATGTACTAACACCAATCATCAAGCAACTTTCTGTTTGCTTTCCCCATAATTTTATTTTTAATTTTTGGGAATTTCACACATGAGTATTGTTATGTACATCATTTCCAACTCTCCCTCTTGTCCAATGCTTCCCTCTTCCTACAATCCCTCTCAAGTTCATGCCCTCTTCCTATTATTGTTATACACACACACACACACACACACACACACACACAACCTACTGAATCCATTTGGTGGTGCTCATATATAACATGTTTAAGGCTGACCATTTGTGATTGGATAGCTGATCAGCGCTTGAGAAAACAGAGTCTCCCTCATTCAGCAATCATTGATTGCCTGAATCTCTTCATCCAGAGGTGCTGCTGTGAAATGCTCCCATCCACACTGGCATGTCAACTGGCGTTATCATTATGCAGGTCTTGTTTAGGCAACCATACTGCTGAGATTTCATAGTACAGCTTCCCTGCCATGTCTAGAAGATACTATCCATCTGCAGATATCCTAGTCCTCTGAATCTTACGGTCTTTCCTCACCCTCTTCCAAAATGTTCCCTGAGCCTTTGGTATAAGTATTGCATTGTAGCTCTATCAACTAGGGCTGGGCCCCACAGTCACTTATTCTCTGCATTTTGACCAGTTTTGAACCTCTGCAATAGTCTCCAAAAGAGAGCTTCTTTAATAAGCTTCTTTGACAAGTATAACTTTCATTGCTACACTTACCTGTGGATATAAGGAAAGGTATTCAGAATATAAAAAGAAATTACATTGGTTTGGAGAAGCTGCAGCAGTAGGTTCTCCTATAATGGCTATGACCTTAGAGAGTTTAAGGCTAGGTTTAGAGGAACAGACATGAATTCCTTCCTCTGGATGGGCCTTAAGTCCAGATACACAGCCTTTGGTTATTCCCCAAGAATAAAGTGACATTATCATGCCATTAGGGATATTTTTCTGGGAGGATAATTGTTGTGCTGCATAAGTTTATAGCTGGGTAGGACTAGTGATTGCTTTTCTCCTTTAGCATCTTACAGAGCAACGTCTGATACAATGAGGCTAGTCCTCAGAGAGGATAATAAGAATGTCTGAAAAAGCCATCAAGAAACATATTGTACGGTTACTTAAAAGAACGTGTGAGTGTGTATTTGTGTGTGTGTGCATTTTGGGGGATTCGGGGGTGTGGGTGTGGTGCCCTAGGCTACATAACAAAAATCCTAGTGTCAGGCTTGGGGAAAATTTCCTTCAAATTGTTGGTCAGGGTTTCCAAGAGATTCCCAAAACAACATAGGCTACTGCCAGTGCCCTTGGTTGCCTCATAGAACTTGAAGACATAACATACTTGAGACAAAGGACTTAGGGAAATCCAGCTGGAAAGGACACATTCTTGTAACTTTTTGATGATGAAATATCATGTCCATACCAGAAGTAAACACTTTGTGTGATTAGTGGTATACCTGTAATCTTAAAATTTTGAATTTTGTCAGTGTAGCAAGAGTGAATCCAGAACCACAATAAACTGACTAAAATAATGCAATCTGTTGAGTATTGGGGTAACCAGCCATATATATATATATCTGGTTCTAGAGTCTCCATTTTTCCAGAAAGGTCTTTGGAGCATTGTTTGCACCAAACAGAAAAGAGCATAAAAATATATTTTATCTTGCACTTTCTTGGAGTTACAAGCTCATTTTTTATTATAGGATCATATTTATGTTCTCCTTGAATGAGAACACTACTCTAACCACAATAAATTCATGATTCCCTATGCAGTGAGGTTTGAAGGACTTGACTGAAATCTACGCAGAAGTGAGTCTTGGACCCATCTTTAGCACTTCTCCAATTCCTTCTACAGTTAGTCTTTCCTACATGACATGCATTCATGACACTTCTTGGTCTTGAAACAACTGCAATGTAGCCTTCCCAAAAGCACCCTTAAATAAAGAAGCAGAGTGGGAGAATTAGAGCCACTCCTATCCTCAAACAATATTCAGTTATATTTCCTTACAGCTCTCAAGAATGAGGATTAAACTCTTTAGCACTCTTTGCTGACATGTTTCAACTCTCCTTTGCAACAACTACTTAAGTTTGTGGTTACAACCTATTTCCTTTTTCCATTTTTCATGAACTAAAACAAGCACTCTTTTCGATTAAAAAAAAAGCCACAAGGAATGCCCAACAGGCTGCTAGGAGTGAGGTATTCCACTAGAAACTCGATAGCATATAAAAGACAATCCCTGTCGCTAGAGACTTAGGAGTCTAGATAAAAAGACAGAATATAGATGTATTTATAGGGTATCACTTCCACTTCATAACTGGGCAAGCACCGGTTGGAAAACTTCATTATCTCACCACCAAAGATTTTGTTTTGAGTGACCACTCCACTAAGCAGAGAAAATGAAATCTGAGTTAATTCTTGGAAATACAACTCACTTTACCTCTACTCAGATATGAATATCAAGAGTCTAAGTCCTATATTTCCCAGGTAAAGAGTTCTCTTGGGGCCTGAAGTCAACTCAGATCACTTCTATATAATCTCTCATTTTGAACTACAGCATCACACTATTATCTTTACCCACTGACATGCTGACAGATGTAATTTCCATATATGGAAATGTCTTCTGAAACTCATTGGAACTAAATCATGGAGCATCCATTCCTACAGAAGAGGAACTCTATGTAACAGAGGTTTTTCAGGGCCATGGGTCATTTTGGAAGCCTAGAATAGAATGTAACAGAGAGAAAAATCATTTGGAGGTGGAGCAGACCAGGGAAGGCTTTAGGGAGGCTATGAGAATGGTGATTGTGATGAAGAGCTTTAGTTGTTAACCTGACCCACGTGGGTTTGAAGGAACCTCAACTAGGGAATTTCCTTAATTGGACTGGCCTGTGGCCATGTCTATAGGGTATTTTCTTGATTTTTGAGTGATGTGGGAGGTCCTAGCCCACTGTGGGCATTGCCACCCCTAGGCAGTTTGTTCTGTATTGTGTAAGAAAGCAGGCTGAGCATGGCCCAGGTGAGCGAGCCAGTAAGCAGTGTTCCTCCATGGCCTGTGCTTCAGCTCCTGCTTTCAGGTTTTTGTCTTGAGTTCCTATCTTGGGCTCCCTCAGTGATGACCTGTGACCTGGGAGGTGTGAGTCAGATAAACCCTTTCCTTCCCAAGTTAGTATTGGTGTTGTGTCACAACAATTGAGGTGATAAACATTACCATTGAAATCTACCCAATGACTTTATAGACATACACAGGTGCCAAGGATCCAAGTGCAACCAATTATGACTAGTAATAATCAGATACATACAGATTAGAGATGCATGCGCCAACATCTCAGTGTTATTAGCAAAAACAATGAGTCTTTCTGTAAGAAACAATGTCTTACAGGGCTTATACTGAATTCAATATTGTAAAACTGTATTAATTCAACAGCGAACCTAAAAATTTTATAGCCACTTTTGAAAGAGAGGTATCTTTGCTCTGGAAACTCTTATTGAGTATGTTAAAGCTGTAATGAAATGCTTCTTCTAAAAAATAAATAAATAAAGACCAAGTAGAAATGAAAAAAAAAATTGAAAGCGAACAAGAGCAGTGATGAACTCTGAAGGGTAGATCAAAAGCAGTGAGTACTGAGAGGCTATAATAACTTTCTATGAATTAATGTTCTCTTCCAAATGCTTATATTCTTCTTGATCTTCAGTAACTTAAAGTACAAAGGGAGATTTCTGTGTAGGATGGAGATTTAACTCTGATACCCGTTAACTCAAATTTTATGGCAAATTCATGGCTTTTTGAGCACGTATTTTATTAATAAATTGCATAAAATTTCTGCTTTAATATAGTACAAGCCTTCCATGAAATATCTGGCACTTTGCCTTGAATGCAGGTGTTCCTGTGGCTCACTCCCTTCCACTCCTGAGACATGTCCATGCTGCCTTCTCTGGTAACTGAGGTTCAAGTCTTCATTGATGGATTGTAAGCTTCTTGTAGGCAAGTTTCTTATCATATTAATATATTTCAGTTTCCATGTTACAAAATTCAATAAATTCAGGTAAAGTTAGTGAATTTCCTTGCCTAAAGCTTCTTTACCAGCCTAGGTGGGGTAGCACACATCTTTAATCCCAGCACTCAGGAGGCAAAGGCAGGAGCATCTCTATGAAATTGAGGCCAGTCTGGTAAATATAGTAAGTTCTAGACCAGCTTAGACTATAGAGATACGCTTTTAAAAAAAAAAAAAAAAAAATTAAAGTCTTCTTTTCTAAGCAGGAATATCTAGGAAAATGCCTTTTGACTTGATTTCTACCTTAATAGTGAACATGTAAGAAGCTCTGATGGTCCAGGGTTATTTTGGAATCAGTTCATTTCACAAACTCCACGTCTGGTGTTGTTTCTTGACCTGCTAGCACATGCACTGAAGTCTTGACCCACTACGTCTCTGTGATCATATCATGTAAAATTTCAAACCTTTGCAGAATTTATCGGTTTGAGTTTTATTTGGATGCCATCATCAGCCATTATTAGATAATGCATTATCTCCCTATATCCCGAGAGATAATGGCTTTTCTCAGCAGCCTCTCTATCTAGCACAACAGTAGACATACAACATTTACTCAACAGATTTTGAAAAAAAACATCGATGACTCCATCAAGTATGAAGATTACTGCTGACTGGTGCACGCTGACATATATACATCTGGGGTTCTGCCTAGATGTAAAATTCTTCTTCCTGCCTTTGTTCCTGTGTCTTCGAGTTCTGCCTAATCTCCTCCAATCTCCTGTCCCTAGCCCCTGATCTATATAGATTTTTCACTTCATCTCTCTATTCCACAACCACTGACAGTTCCATCATGCCCAGATATTTTATTTACTTGGGGAAAAAAAACTCCATTACCGTCAGCATTTAAAAAGAAGAGAAGTAGGTTGAGAAAGAAGAAAAAGGTCATAGTTTGAGCAATCTGTAAACAAAGCAGAGGAAACTTCCAACCTTCATTTCTCTGAGCACATACAAGATATTTCCTAAGTGCTAGAAGCCTCTTCTGCTGCCTAAGCATCTCTGAACACGGTCTTTTTTCTACAATCCAAGTATGATTCAGAGACCCTGACATCCACTACTAACAATAAAAGGATCTGTTTGAGCTGTTTAAGCTTCTGTAGCGTTACAGCTGGGTAGGGGGTAGTGCTTTCTACAAGAAGAGGAGAACAGTAAGACAAAGAAACAGTAAGGACAAGTAATTTAGCCTGTGTATGATTTCCTGCATTCTCCTAGTGACTGCCAATTAGTCAAAGATTTGTGGATGTAGTGATCCTGCCTGTGATCTGCTTGATCTTCATAGCGCTCTCTCTTGAAGCCAGGTGTGGTCTCTCAGGGGTGACAGGCACTCAGGTAGCTGTTAATTCAAGTGTCCCATGCATGTTCTCTGCCAGAGTTCTCTAGCTGGCTCTGGCAGGAAGCAGGGGCAGAAAAAAATACATCCAAAATCAGTATTTTTTTTATGTTGCCACAGTAGAGAGAAAATGACAAAGGCCCAAGGAAACAGAGACTGGCAGGTGCTCGGAGCTGGAAGCCTGCTTACTTATATTCCCTTCCTTGCGTTTCCACCTCACTTCCTTCATTTCCCATATTCCTTCCCAAGAGGGGATAACTTTCACTCAACCAAGGAGAAAAGACCTGGCATGTGTAGTTTTTCTCAGAGAAAAGCTTACTCTAGAGGAGATGGCAGGTAGGAGCTAAAAGAAAACTTTGAGGTAACAGAAAAATATCCCTTCTCTAGAGTGACTTTCTCCTCCCTGTTGGAGATTAGTAGCTGATGTGTTCCATGGTGGAAGTTTTCCTGGTGGAGCATTTGTGAAAGAACAAAGCAATATAATAAATATCTACTCTCTAAACAAGTAGCTCCTGACAGGGCCCTCCTTCAGGGTAGATTTTAAGGAGGCTGGAAGTTATTAATTAGGAGAATAAGGAAATCATCAAGAAAACAATAGCATTTCCCAGAGAGAAAAACAAACCAGATACTGTGTTGTCAATCAGTGGACTCCGGCACTTTTCAAAGACCTGAGTATCAGTTTCTTTGTTGTATAAATCACAGGGTATTTTTTAATTAGGCTATGATTTTTAAATGTAATATTTCACTTGGTAAAATAAAAGTGGTTCTCTCTCCCTCTCCCTCTCAGCTATCACCAGCCTACCACAGCTCCAATGGTCAGACCGACAAGAAGCAAATTTAACTTCCAATAATAATTTTATAGCAGCTTACTAAGAAACATTGCCAAACAAATCATTGAACATCTGTTAAATGAGTGGTGGCAGAGAGATCCTGGAATTTTCTTCAATAGATACTGTTAAGAGAACAATGCATTCTCAACTGATATGCTCCTTTAAGGAAAAGATTGAGTATAAGCAGAGAGAAAAATCAATGACTTAGGGCATCTTTTCTGGATAAGAAACAAGCAATAAGTTTTGAAATTTTCCATTCCTGTGCTTTTGGAAAATGGGGCGGGGGGCAGTTTGAGCATGCTAGTGCACGCCTTTAATTCCAACGCTCAGGAGCAGAGGCAAGTTTCAAGCTTGCTGATGTTACAGGGAGACTTTATCTCAAAAAAGGGGGAGGTAAATCAAAATCCTTCTTTCCACTGTTAAAATTTTTATCTTTTTCATTAATTTCTTCATGATATATTTTACATTTATTGGAAGATTCAGTTGCTGTAGAGCAGTTGTGTTGAGATTTCAGTGTATAAAGAAAGATTCTGAGGTCCCACACCTAGATATTTTAATTTAAAAACGTTCTGGAATGATCCAGAAATCTTAATGAGTTATCTAAGAGATTCTGGTGCAAACATCAGTGGGAGCCCCTAGAAAGATGGATTCAGGCCTTCCTGATTCCTCTCAACTGCCTGAAACCACAGAAAGGAATAGCTAGAGTCATACCCTTGTTAAGAACAGAGCCCTTAAGAAAGTAGATGCCCAGGGCATGTTCTCCAGATCTTTCAAGTGAAACTCTCCTAAAGGAAGGGAGAAAGTTGGTCAACATGATTATGCCATGTGTATTTGCAAATGATGCCAAAGTCATGCAAATGATGTACATGTGAAGAGATGGCTCCCAGGCACTTGAGAAAGACATTGCTAGGTTGTACAAAATTTATCAAGCAGAGTTTACCACAGCAGGCATTTTCCTGTGAACGTCCTAATAAAAGGGTCCTAAGGACAGAATAAAGCCAGGGAAATGTAGACCATCTCCCTCTGGTCCTTCATTTTCCTTTGCTCTCTGTTCTGACAAAGACCCAACTATCCCACCTTGTGACACTTTGGTTTCTCTGTTCTGCATATTTAGAGTCCTGGCCTGGAGCTTCCTACCCTAATTCCTCAGTTCCCATTAATTCCCCTTAGTAGAGAAAAATCTCCAACAGTGGAACTTGCCTACTCAAGAGTGACGGTGAATAATCACTGTTAATGATGAGTGCTTTACCAGCAGAACTGTAACCTCCATATAGTTGGGTAAATTAAACTTGCAGAGTTTCTAATGAAGAAAATTTGAAAGCTAATCCGTTATATGCTGCCCAAAACTGCTGATACTATGGCAATAGCATATGATTATTCTCCCCGGCGGTAGTCAGTGTCTGTGGTAAGATATAGACAAGACTCTACATAGGACCACCATTTCCACAGTAAATGGAGGAGATTTTAATGAGGACAAATGTAGGTTCTCACAGTTCCTTCAAAAGAGATAAAAATGTTGAGATTGTTACACAATAATATTTCAGCAGTTATGAAATGGTCCTGTTAGGGTGGCAGATTGGAGACAGCCAATTCAAATGCCAACTGGCTGGTGCAGAAAGAAAAAGAAAAAATAGAATTATTATAAACCATCTAGGCAACCATGACTGTCAAGACCTCAGTGAGCCAAGAAAAGTCCAATTTCTCGAAATATCTTTATGCTTTGTTTCCCCCTCAATGGAGACTTCTTTCTTGCAGAAAGGTAATAAAATGATTATAATTTGAGATTGAAATGAATTATCAATTCATCAGAGTGTATGTTTAATGCAATAGACTTGCACTAATGGTATGTGCTTTCTAATTAGAGAGCTATTCTCAAAGCAGGAAAAATTCATTTTCTCAATAAAAATATTTTATACCCAAGATATAGTGTCTTAAAATTTTTAATGAGCTCTGAGGCTGACATTATAGCAATTAAAATATGAGTGAAAAAATAAGTCTGTCTTGTTGAACAATCTGGATGACTGGAGATATTTCCCTTATCATATGGAACATAGGTCACATTTTGTATTATTTGCAAGAATCTGCAATTTACCTCAAGGGAAAAGAAAGCTAATTTTCATAATGTGACAATGGGCTTCTCTAGCTCTGGCTGATACACAAATACTGTGTTCACTTAGCAAGTGAACATTTCTCCCAGTGGGTTAATAGGGGTTCTGCAGAAAGGCTGTTGAATTATGTGGAGGCAATTTTACAATTTAGAGTACAAGTGATTACATCTATTTAGTGATTAATGGGGTAGAATTGACCTTTTCTAAAATCCGGGTAATAGGATTCCAGAGTCAATAAGCTTTTCTCAGTAGATGCCTTCAACTGAGTTTTAGAGATATGATGTAGGTACAGGGACGTTTCCACATGCCAGTTCAATGAATACATATCAAATCCTCTGTGTAAATAGAACGTGATTAGGTACAGGTATGCATTGGTGGGTACCAGAGTAAATAAATTCCATTCAGTCTGACTTGCTTCTCACTCAACTGTCTGTATCACAGGGAATGTCACTTTCATATTTTACCACTCCAGTTGAAAATGCAGTTGTTCTTGGGGCTGGAGAGATGGCTCAGTGGTTAAGAGCACTAACTGCTCTTGCAGAGAACCTGGGTTCGATTCCCAGCACCCACATGGCAGCTGACAACTATAGAGACAACTGTAGGTCTGCTCGTGGATAACGAAATGATTGAAGGCAAAGGATCAAAATCTCAGGTGGAGAAAGGTGAGTTTAATTCTGAGAGTGGATCTCTTCACGCCTAATGAGCAGGGTCAGCCAAGGATAGAGTGCAAAACATAAATCAAGCAAAGTTCAAAGTAAAGGGTGTTTTTCTTTTCTTTTGGTAACCAAACTGTTTCCCAGAGCTCCAATCCATGAGAAAGGAAAAACCAAGCCCATCCACTATCTTACTATCCCAAGGCAGCATTCTGCCCTTGACTGGGAGGCAGTGTTCCGACAATGTCCAAACATTCTCCTGTTTTCAAGAGACAGCTGGACTCTATCTTGTCTTTGATTCACCTTCTGTAGAACTGAGCTCCATCAGACAACCATGAGTAATTCCAGTTCCAGGGATCCAATGCCGTCTTCTCACCTCTGGGGGCATTGCGCAACACTGGTATGCCTATCTACATGCAGGCATTATAATCATACACATAAAATAAAAATAATAAAATATTTTTAAAAGAAAATGCAGTTGTCTTTTTAATTTTTTTGTCAGTAAACTTTTTTTAATTTTTAATAACTACATGATTAGAAGAAGCATTTCATTACA
>NW_008359442.1:4558799-4586464 GCF_000622305.1 Nannospalax galili | reverse complement strand
AATTAACATGATGTAAATTTCCATGCTTCCTCCTCAAATATATTTTTAAAATTTTGTTGATTTTTTTGTGTGTGTATTTGTATATATCACACAGAACATCCCAAACCATCTTATTCAACTATACACCCAAATCCCAGATGGCACTTCTCATAGCCTTCCTCCCCCAACTAGAGCCCTTATACTCTGATATCCCTGCTACTGTCTGCTGTGTTATCGGCAGCCCCAGCCATTCCCCACTACTTATCCATCTGGTGACTCTAGTCAGCCTATCTAGAGGTCTTTGTTTTAGGAGGGTCAGCTGTTCTTCATCTAGCAGCAATCAGTGGTAAAATTTCTTTAAGTAAGATTGGGGGCTGCTGTCATTTTCCCAGTTCTATGCTGGGTTACTATCTGGGAGTCCCTTTGGCCACCCTGGCCAACAACTCAAAAGAAGGTATCTCCTATCTAGCATTGTTGCTTGTTATGTAGCCTTTAATTGTCCTTGATCCTTATTCCTCCATATCCAATACATCAAAAAGATCTGTTAGCAGTGTCATAAAACTGTACCCCAATATGCCAAATGCTTTCTAGTTCTGTTACCAGCCTAATCCAAACCACCATCATTTCTAATTCAGACTACAGTACTGTGTTACTCACAGATGTCCCTGTTCACACTCTTGTTCCTTCACCTATAATCCAGTCTCTACTCAACACTTTCAGTGATTAATTTTAAAGTATAAATCAGCCCATGCACTTCTCTGTTTAATACATTGAATAAAATATAGTCTTCTCACATCTTCATTACCTCAAATGCTCTGACTCCTGCCCACTACCTGATCTTGTACTATATTTCATATTGCCTTGGTTATATGGACCATTCAAATGGGAAATGGGAAAAGTATGCTTTTCTCTTAGAATTCTTATATACATAATCCACTAGCCTAATCCTTGGTGAGACGTCCTTTTCCCATCATTTAAGTCAGTCTTAGAGTAAAATATCTCTAAAAAGCAGTTATTTCCTTGAGCATGGAGGTTTCCCCCAAAACCTGAAAATGAAACATCCATATGACCCAACGATGCTATATTTGGATATGTACCAAAGGACTCTATATTACACACCACAGAGATACTTCAGAGACACTTGCATATCCATGTTTATTGCTGCACTATTGGCAATAGTCAAGAAATGGAACCAGTTCAGGTATCAGTCAATAGCAACGAATAAAGATAATATGGTATATATGCAAAATAGAATCTTTAAGCCATAAAGAAAAATGAATTCATGACCTTTGTAGGAAAATAGATCCCACTGGAAGTCATCATGCCAAGTAAAATTACCAAGACTCAGAAAATTGACTGCCATGTTTTTCTCTCATATGTAGAACCTATATTTAAAATTATATATTTTGTGTATTTATTTTTCCATGTATGTCAGTAGCAAAACTAAAAGGGCAAACATGATGGGGGAGATGAGATCTACAGAGGTGATGGAACTGGGGTCATAAGAAAGCGGAAAGGGAGACTGAGAAGAGCAAGCACTGGCTGGAGGCTGGGAAAGGTTGTGGAGGACGGCAGTGCCGCAGGGGACAACTAGGACACACGTGTCTGAAGATGCCAGGACTAAACCCATTCCTCAGACCATTAACCTAAAATAATCATTTTTTAAAAAATCAAAATTCTAGGAAAAACAGAAAAGGAGCAATTATTTCCTAATCGTCTTTTCTTAAATATATACTTCAAGACTTTCCATCCTGGTGGATTTTCCCCTATTAGGACATGAATCACCGACCCACAATAATTGTTTATTTGATGGCTTTCTTATTTGACTTTTGTCTTCCTGTGACCCAGAAGTTCCTCTGATAAGCCACGGTTCCACCTCCTTCTCATGCTCTGCAGAAGGTGTCAAGGCCGTTAAGGGCGGAGCAATGGAGATACAACCGTGAGGCCACTCTCTTGCCATTTTGTCTAGCTGTTGGGAAGCCACCGGAAGCCACCAGAAGCCACTGGACTTATGTTTGGGTGTGGACTTTCGTTTTGGTGTAGTCGCCACTTTTGGAATAGAGTGCTACGAAACATGGGGCAGGGCATCCTCTGTGGGCCAGGGACTCGGCTGGGTGAGAAGGCAACTGGGAGCACACTGGGAAAAAGGGGTAGAGCCACCGCCATATTGAGCACGGGTGAACGTTGAGCAAGAGAAGATCCAGGCAGGAGACAGACAGTCCGTACATTTCAAATATGGAAAAGGAAAAACCTGTAAGAATCCATGTTTTACTTACCTACTTGCAGGCAATCTCATGCATAAACATAAAATAAAAATAGTAAGTAAAATATTTAAAAATAAAATAAAAGAATCTGTGTTTTTGTAAGTCACCCCTCCCAAATGTCATATAAACTATGCAAAATCCAAATAGGATGCCTTATGTCAGTTTGTCAATCTGAGTCAGGACCTGGAGACCCTGAGTGGGGGCTGGTCTCCCAGCAAAAAGGGAAAAATTTAGTGAAACACTTCCACCGAAGGACCCTTAAGAGCAGGATCTTAACACTTCTTGCTCACAAATATTCCAAGTGCTTAAATACTGCATGGTCCATGGTAGGAATTTAGGAGGTTGTTACTGACTAAATTAATGAATTTGATCTAGTAGGAAACCAGAAGTAGAAAGGATTATTCAGAAACAAAACATCATGTTAAGATCAATCTGACAGCTAAACTCCATAGAAACCTGTGTTCAGAAGCAATAGAGTTAAGACACATAGACTTCCAGGTTTTCACTTAGGAGAAAATGGGGTAAATAGTGTATATAATATATTAAATTCTCCTATTTGTGTCTCTTTATTCATGTGTGCTCATAAATTGATAATCTGATTCCTAGGTCAAAATGTACATGAATTGTAAATGCTGGTATATATAATCAAATTCTCTTCTTAAAAGGGCATTCTCGGGGGCTGGAGGGATGGCTCAGTGGTTAAGAACACTGGACGTTCTTGCAAAAGACCTGGGTTCGATTCACAGCACCCACATGGCAGATAATAACTGTAACTCCAGTTCCAGGGGATCCGACACCCTCTTCTGACCTCCATGGGCATTGCATGACATGGGTGCACTTACCTACATGCAGGCAATACATGCATACACATAAAAAATTTTAAATAATAAATTTTTTTTTTAATTTTTAAAAAGGGCATTCTCACAAAATCATAGACTCTTTGGAAAGGCATTCAAAATATATTAACATTAGCTGTTTACAAATTGTCAAAACAGGGATCTGGTAGGTAAAACATATTTGTTTTTTCACTGTATAGTCTTGACCGTCTCTTCTTCTAAATTCAATGTGCTACATTGCCTTTTTAACAGGGCAGCATCCCTACTGAGGCCAACACATGTAGAATATTCCCCCGTGCTTCTTATCAGGTCTCCGTCAGCAGTCTAGTTTTCCAAACTCTGTGGGTCTACTGCCTTAGCACTTGTGTTGTGATATGAATATTCCTGTCTCTACAAAACATTTGTATTAGAGCCCTAAGCCTCGGTGTGGAGGTATTTATAAGTGGGGCTTTTGACATGTGCTTAGATTTAGATGAGGTCACAAAGGTAGAGCCATCTTGATGAGATCTGTGTCCTTAAAAAAATTGCAGGAGACACAAAACACAATGAAAACTACCTGAGATCTGATCTTAAATTTCTTAGCCTCCAATACTACAGAACTAAGGAAATACACATTTCTTTTGTTAAACAACAACAAAGAAAACCATACATATTTCAGTGAGATGTGATCCCACTCATCTGTTCTGGTTTTCTGTGCTTTGGAATTCTCATGCAGAAAATCATTGCCTATACCAGTGTGGTTTTCTGTTATTCTTTCTTCTGGTTTAGGATTTGTGGTCTTACTTTAGGTCCATGCTGAGTTGATTTCTGATTTGAGTGGGAAACGGGTTAAGTTTCAGTCTTCTCCATATCACTATGCAGTTTTCTCAACACATTTGTTGAAGAGTCTCTCCTTCCTCCAGTGTTTTTTCTTGAGATCTTTATTAAGAATCAGTTGGCAGCTAGGTGTGGTGGTGCATGCCTTTAATTCCAGCACTGAGAGGCAGAGGCAGGCGTATCTCTGTGAAATCAAGGCCAACCTGGTCTACATGATGAGTTTCAGGCCAACTAGGGCTACAGAGAGACTATGTCTCAAAAAGTGCTATAAAATCAGTTGTCTGTAATTGTCTGGATTTTTTTATCTGTGATCTCTATTCTGTTCCATCAATTTATGTGTCTGAAACATGAATGTGTCATGCTGTTTTGCTCACTGTGACTTTGTAGTATGTCTTGAAATCAGGTATCAGAATGTCTCCAGTTTTGTTCTTTTTGTTCAAAATAGTTGTTATTTGGAGGTCTTTTGTTTCCATATTAAAAAATGGCCAAGCAATCTAAATCAGTACTTTCAAAAGTAGGAATGTAAATGGACAACATGTGTGAAAAATGCTTAGTATCACAAGCCATTGGGGAAATGAAAATGCAGCTATACTAAGATACAATCTCTGCCTTGATACAATGGCTATTGTCAAATTAAAATAATATTAAATGCATGCAAGGATGTATAGATAAAAAGGAACACTCATTCACTGTTGCTAGAAGCATAGACTCTTACACACATAACGGAACACAGCATACAGGTTCTTAAATAAGAGTAAATCTCCCACAGATCTAGGTATACCTTTTTGGATATATAGCCAAAGCAAATGAAATCAACATGCCAAAGAGAGACCATTCAGCTATATATATTTGGACATTATTCAAAATAGCCAAAGAATACAATCAATTGATAAATGAATACATGTCATATATAATGGAGTATTATCCAGGCATAAAGAGGAATTCTATCCTGTCCTGTCATTTGAAGCAAAAAGGGTGGATCTGCAGAATATTGTATTAAGTGAAATAAACCATTGACAGAAGGACATTCACCACATATTCTTTCTTATACATGAACTTTAAAAGAGAAAATGTAAACTGAGTAGTTAGGGATGCTGAGGATTTCAAAGAGGGTAAATTAATGAATGCTGGATTTGGTCAATGGACCTTATGTATTTAAATTTACATATCATGCCATTTGTATGTCTAAGTAAATATTTTATTTTTGTTATTATTTTTATTTTATGTGTATGAGTGTATTGCCTGGATGTATGTGAGTGCATCCATGTCGTGCAATGCTGCGGAGGTCAGAAGAGGGCTTCGGATTTCCCTGGAACTGGAATTAAGGATGGTTCATAGCTGTCATGTGGGTGCTGGGAATCCAACCCAGGTCCTCTGCAAGAGCAGTCAGTACTCTTAAATGCTGAGCCATTTCTCTAGTCCCTAGTATGTCTAATTAATGAATGTTAAAAAATAAAAGAACCCCAACCTTTGTGGACAGAAAATGTTGATTTACTGGTTGCTGACCTTAAGACAGGTTGTTAAACTTTGCTAAGACTCAATTGTCTTATTTATAATATGGACACACCTGCTTAATTACATTTCTGAGAATTAAAAGAATCTAGCAGAATACAAAATGCCACAAAAAAATTCACAAGAGTTCAGAAGCTAATCGATAATTACTATGATTCCACTTTGCCAGTGTTTCCAAGTTCTGTCACTGGGCAATGTAGAGCAGTCCACAGGAGTTCAATGCACCCTTACTCTTCAGACAATGGTTACTGAGGTTGGGATCTGGATGTTCCCCTCAAAGGTTCATGTGAAGACTTAGTCCCTCACCTGTGGCACAAATGGAAATTGGTAGAATCTTTAAGAACTGAGTACTGGGGGCAGAAGAGATGGTTCAGTGTTTAAGAGTACTGGATGCTCTTAAAGAGAATTTGGTTCTCAGTACCCACATGGCAACTAACAACTCCATGTTATCCATTCATAACTCCAGTTACATAGGATCCTATGCCCTCTTCTGGCCTCTTCAGTTATTGCACACATATGGAACACCATATGAATGCAGGCAAAACACTCATACAGATAAATAGATGTTTTTTTTTAAAAAAAAGAACTGGGTCCTAATGGGAGGTCTTAGGTAGGTCATTGAGAGTGCACCCTTACAGACAGTGGGACTCTGGCTCCTTCCTATCTCTCACTTTTTGGCTGCACCACCACAAATTGAGCATATTCATCTGCCAACAGAACAACTCACCATGAACTGACACCTCCGAAAATGTTGGACCAAAAGAAACCTTTCTTCTTTTTAAGTTGATCATCTCGAGTATTTTGTCATAATAACAGAAAGCTGACTAGCAATGGTGGACAGAGGATATAGTACAGAAGTTCCAGGCAGGCTTTGGAAAATCTGAGCTTCTGCTTCAGAAACCATTGTTAGCTTTAAAGAGCCTACAAATGGCAGTAGATCTTATCATTGTTTAAAGGAGCTTCAGGCAGAACTAAAAGAGAGCTGATGTCTGCATAGTTTAGCCCTACATTGAGAAATCAGTGTGCCATTACCTCTCTCTTCAGTTGCTTGACTGCTTATGGTGTGGGGCTGGTAGTGGAGAAACCAAGCAGGACACACATACATTGTGGTACCACCAGAACTAATCACTTCCACACAGAGACCATGTGGAAAGGCAATACATTGAGGAAACACCATTTTCATTTTTCAAGACAGAAAAAGTAAACTAAAAATAATATGATAAAAATCATAAATAATATAATATAATAAAAATATAACTAGAAGCTTTGGATTTTCCACTTAATTTCAGGTTGCAACCTGTAGGAAGTTACTTTAAACATCATAATCATGAGTTAATCTGCTCAAAATAAGTATCTGGTAGTGGCAAATGGTTCAGCTGGTAATTTCATGAGATCAACTTGCTAACATTCTAGCTCTGGATAGAGGATCTGTCACCTTATAGTGACAGAGGATAAGAGCACTCAAAGCTCAGCATCCTCAGATCTGGTTGCCATGACTACACCATCACAAACCCTTCATTTCACAACTAAGCAAAGACTGCAGTTTTTGAATCAAAATTAGCTTTTTTGATTTTTCCTTTTAGTCAGATTTAACCAAATTTCTACTTGCTTTGTCAGAGAGAATACGTTTCCTCTTGGCCTAACATCATGCATTATTAAATAAAAATATTACTCATTTTCAAGAGATTGTCACCATGCTGGGTTCCAAAACTGAAGTGTATGCAGCTCTGTGTTACCTGTAAGCCTTGAGTTGCCTAAAATCATTTTATGACCAACCCAGATAGAGGCTAGTGTACCAACAGTAAAAGCTTACACAGATTATTCCAAAGGAACACAGTATGCTTTTATATTTAAATTTGAAAAAAACTCACAACCAAAACCTTTTTCTAGATCTATAGATTCTCTTCCAGCCTAAAAAGAGAGCCTTAGCAATATCACTCGATTTTGCTTCTTTCTGGGCATGCAAAGCCCTAACAAATACAGAAAAGTGCCTCCCAGTTATCTATCAAAGGAAATAAGCCAAAGTCTGGGTTCCCCTCAGTACTTCAGCTTTCACACCTGCTGCAGAATGGCGTAACCTTATTATTCTTGTGGGAAAATAAATTAATTAGCCACTAAGACATTCTCAAATTATTGTTCCTCTTGAAGCCCTAAAGGGGAAAGTTGAATCATTTTAAAAAGGTATCTATTTATATTCATTAATATATACAATGCAGTTTATATATAAAGCACCTACTATGTCCAGGCCACTGCACTATGCCCTGCACAAATGAAGATATGGCTCTTTCTTAGAAGTTACACATGGTTCATTGTAAAAATCGGCGCTTAAATAAACTAAAAGCTGCCTTCAGTGGTGGCAAAAATGAAGGTTGTAGGAAGATGCCATCACAACCTGGACCCACACACCCATTTCACCCAGGGACTTGAACAGAACGTTTGGGATGATAGCTGAATGAAGAGTAGGAGTCTGGTCAATGGGTAGAGTGGGGGCTATCCCAGAGCCAGCAGCACATGTCCCAGGAATACCGACTGAATGCAGGAGCAATGCTGCAGGGGAGGCAGAGACGCCAATCCCAAGGGGCTTGTGCTCACACAAGGTGAGCGGTGTGCACCAGGCAATGGAGAAAGTGTTGAGAGAAACCTTGGAAGCCTTTAAGAAGTTCTGTGATGGGAGCTGGTCTGTGTTTTAGAACGTGGAGGAGAAAGACATCATGGAGGATAAATTGCAGGAGAAGCAAAAACCAAGGTAGCCTTCTGGAAGGTTAGTTTTTACTATAGCCTATGTGAGCGATGACAAGGGACAGTTCAAATAAGGACATGAAGAGACATAGGGAATACTGAGGAAATAAAGTTGACGAGGCTTCCGGAGTCATGGAAAGGGAAACAATGGGGAGACGCCTTCGCTAAGAGTTTAGTGCTTTGGGGCCGATGCGCGCTCATAAACTCATCAAGGACAGTTAAATTCAAGAAACCTGGAGTTGGAGATAAAACTATGGATCTCAGTAGAAAAATCTGATCTGGAGACATGAATATAGATGTTAGAAATGTAAATGATACTGAACTCCAGAAAGAGTATGTAGAGTGAGTAGAAATTAAGGCTGAAGATTGAATCCTGGAGCCTGCTGACATTACAGAAGTCGGAAATAACACAGAGGATTCAAGGAAGTTTAGAAAAGACCATTAAGGAGTGAGGAATAAAATCATAGAAGTATTTGGTGCTTGCATACCTCTTACTGTCCCCTGAACAGGAAGCAAAGAAGAATGCACATTTGCCATCCAAAGAGGCAGTTTGTTGCCGCCTCCGGCCATGAGCCTCAAATCTCTACACAAAAATAGCAGCTCCAAGCTTTACAGCTGCTGAACCAGAATTCTTTACTGGGTCCATCAGTAGGCTGCAGTTGTGCGTCACTGAATTCGAGTCCTCTTACAATATAAAAATCTTTACAGCCGCACTTAATTCTCTGATGTCTGCATTTTCTGGAGAGGCCTTTCCATTCTTTATCCACCATGGAAAATGAAGGAACAGTTTGCCGAGAAATATAATTTGTATCTACAGACAAAACAAAGGATCATTTGAGTTTTATAACTGACGTAATTTGATCAGAGACAGTAGAGGGTTCAATTACTAATAACTTGGCATGGCTTTGTTCTCTCTCTCTCTTCCTCTCTTTCCCTTTCTCTCTGTCTCTCTCTCTTTTTCTGTACAGTTTTTCTTTTTTTGTTGTTGTTTCTGCTGTTGCTTTTAAGACAGGGCTTCACCTGGAACTTGCTATATAACTGAAGTTAGACTTGAATTTGCAATCCTCCTGCCTCTGCCTCCTAAGTTCTGTGGTTGTAGGTATGCATCATCAGTATCAGATTGAAGAGTATATTATAAATAACTAGAATGTCATGCAATTCAAGTCAATAACATATATTAATGTAAGAGACCTGTGGAATATATATGTGGATGGCAGTTGGAAGTGATTTTCACCTTAGAAAAGAGGAGTATTACCTGAGTCTAGGGATATTTACATTGTGGGAGCATTAAAATTAGAACATACTAGGATGAAGAAAGCATCTATCAGTAACTCCTGGAATGTTTGGCCCTGAATTCAGAATAAGCGTGACTCAGCATCCCAAGTGAGGAGGTCAGTGCAGCATCATTCTTGTACCTAAGATATAGCTGGACGCATTTGTCCCCATCATTTTCCATGGATCATGTTTAACAAGCTCATGGGTCTGAGTAATTTCCTTCTTGCAGTTCATCTCACCATAATTTAACCCAAATAAGCTTTCTACAAATCGTTTGCATATGTATTCCAGACTTGTTACATGTGCTTTCCAGTCATGGTCCCTCAGGGGGTGCATAGGATGCAAAGTTATCAGTCCCCTCTGTCCCTGCCTCTGCCTCTCAGGGATAGGCAGTCTATCAAGTGAATAGCCTCTTATGTTTACCTGTCACCATTCTCCAAGTACGATGACCTTTATGTACCACATGATGCAAGTAAAGAAAATGGCACATTATTTTCAAGACCAATCTATCAGATCAAAAACACTGAATTAAACCAAGTGAAGAAGTTCAAATCAAATGAACTCCAATATTTTTGTTTTCCTTTTTGATGTGGAATCAACATAAATCTTAACGCAGGAGTGGAACAAGAGCTTCTTTTGTAATATTCCAATAAATTCCTTAATTGAAATAAACTAAATCACAGTACTCTCTAAACCAAAGCATTACATCTTTCAAGTTAAAGCCCTCAACTGAGTGCAGAGCTGTAGTCCAAGCATCTGACACGCCACTGTCATTTTCTGCCTAATTATTTCCATTTATGATAAGAAAATCTGTCAACACACTCTCTAACACAACACCTTTTCTTTCTTCTTTAGGGTCTCTTATTTTGTGGGGAGTGTTTGTTTGTTTTTTGGTATTTTTGAGACAGATGCTCCCTGTAGCCCCAGCTCACCTGGAACTCGCCATGTAAACCAGGTTGGCTTCAATCACACAGAGATCTGCCTGTCTCTGCTTCCTGAGTGCTAGGATTAAAGCATGTGCCAGTAATCCAGTCCTTTTGTTTGGAATATCTTTCCTATAAGTAGATCAGTAAAAAAAGAAATAAAAAATATAGAGTAGACCATAAATAGCAGTTTATGACAAAGAAATACATGGTCCTGTTGTTTCTGGTTTACAATGTAAGGACATTTCTCACTAGGGCTCTGTTCACTCATAGTCAGACTGAGGCTCTGCTCTGTGAACTTTCCATTCTGTGCCCAGGGAAGCTTTGCTGCCTTCCCCATCGAGACAACAAAGAACTAAAAACCTTGCCATAAGCCTTTTTTGTCAATTTCCTTGTATTTCATGAATTCCAGATCATATGCTCTGTGGATTTCTTTTGTCCATGTACAATACATCTTCCCCTTACTGTTGCGAATTGAGTTCACATACTATTTATATTTAAAATGTATCCATTATTGGTTTTATGTTATTCTTTGTTCATTTTTAACACATGAATATAAGTCATGGTATTTGGCTTTATGTATTTTTGTTAAACAATTGGTCCTGTATTTTAAAGAAGGCACAGGTATTTTATTAATACCTGATTTTTTTTATTTGTATTTTATATGTAAGACTGTTTTGCCTGCATGTATGCAAGTCCGTTCATTTCATGCAGCTCCCATGGATGTCAGGAGAAGGTGTCAGATCTCTTGGAATTGGAATTAAAGACAGTTCTTAGCTACCACATGGATGCTAAGAATGGAACCTGGGTCCTCTGCAGGAGGAGCACCTGCTCTTAACCACTGAGACATTCTCCAGTCCCTGTTTCTTATTTCTTATTTTAGAACATCTCAAACTCAAGGAACTATGATTACATTCTTATGTTTTTCTTCTAGTTATTTTGTGATTTTACTTTTTATTTTTATATTTAATTCTCTAAGAAATCTAATAAATTCTGATATGCACTTAAATATGAATCATAACTTTTATTCTATTTTATTAATATGAATGTTGATTTTTATGCTAACATTATCTTGATTCTATGACATGTTAATATTTGACACAACAAATCTCAGAATTTTTGAAAAGGTATTATTTTGTTGTATTCTCATTCATTCACAATGAACTTTACAATCCCTTTATCAGCCACCAAATAATTTAATTTTTATCATGAGTTAGCTAAATATGCATATTTATTTGATGCATAAATAGAAAAATTTACATCTCATATTTCATGGTGTATCTTTCTGATTATTATTATTATATTTCTCTTCAAGTTCTTTCTTATTTTATTTTTTAATGAATTCCTGAAATTTTCATACAATATAGTTTGGTGGTATTTACATCCTCATTCCTATCCACACCTTTCCCTATTGCCCCTCACTCAATTTAATTTTATGTGTGTGTGTGTGTGTGTGTGTGTGTGTGTGTGCGTATCATGGCCTATAGAGTCTTATTTGTCTTCCCAAATGCCCTTCGTTGGGGGTCCATCAAGCCCACCAAGAGTCCCAAACCTGTAAGACACTGTCTTTTCCCCTTCCAGCAGCTTGTGTTGGGATTTTTCTTTCTTTCTTTCTTTCTCTCTTATTTTTTTGTCTTTTTGAGACAGGGTCTCCCTGCAGACCAAGCTGGCCTCCATCTCACAGAGCTCCACCTGCCAAGTGCTGGGCATAAGAGCTTGTGCCACCATGCCTGGCTGAGTTGGGATTTATTACCTAGTTCCCCGTGTCTATGATAGAATTTTGTCTGGTTAGAGTTTGCATGGGACTTGTAGATGCTGTCACCATTGCTGAGAGTTCATGAGTAACTGACCAGGTGTCTGGATCTCTGTTTCTTGTGACTATCCACCCCCTCTGATTTTTATAATCTTTCCACTGTTTCTTCCACAATGATCCCTGACAAGGTACACTTTTTTGTAGACAAGAGGGTGCATATTTAGAGTATAATAGGAAATTACATTGATCTAGGGATGTGGCAGAAGTAGTTTCTTTTCTAGGATCTATGACCTCTTCAGCCATAGATTTTGACTATGTTAACAGTACCACACATGAGTTCCCTACCATTAAGAGGGCCTTAATTCTAATTAGACAGCTGGTGATTACCCCTCAAGATAAAAATGCCACTACTGAACCAATAGCGACAGTTTTCTGGACCAGTCATTGTTGTTTACTAGGTTTTACAACTGGGTAGGACTTTGATTGATTCTCCCTTGTCAGCTTGTATAGTGTTGTCTGATACCATGAGAGCTAGTCTTCAGGGAGGAGGCTGCCAGGTCAATTCCAGGTTAATTGCTCCAAGTCCTATGTCTGCCATCTTTTTCAAATTTTATTATATTTTTATTTATGTGTCTGTTTTTCTGTGTATCTGTCACATGAGTGCAGGTGCCTGAGGAGACCAGAAAAGGGCATCAAATTCCCTGAAACTGGAGTTACAGGCAGTTGTGAACCACCCGATATAGGTGTTGGGACCATAACACAGGTCCACTGGAAGAGCAGCAAGTACTCTTAACCAAATACAATAACTATATTGTTGCTTCTCCTACTGCTTCTACTTAATGTATTTCCTAACACTATTTCTTGTACATAGGAAAGTATATTAGCTCATTTATTAAGTACAGTGATTGATTTCTAGTAGATTCTGGGTATTCTTAATGAGCAATATTATGATCTGCAAATTATACTGCTTTTGGACACCCCTATCTAACATTTATCCTCTTTCCTCTATTATGCCAGCTGTAATGGTTAAAAGGCATTTTAGCATGCTACATTTTACCCTTCATGTATCCAAAGAGTTGCTATTGCCATCTCTATCTCTAAAACAGCTCTCTTCTGTTTTTTACACATGCTCTAATTCTGTCACTTTAACTCATCCTAGTGACTCCTAGGATTTCTCTGTCTAGGGAGAATTAAATGACAGCGGGTTACACTCCCGCAAATAGTAAAGGACAAACTTTTTTCATACAGGAGATAAGTCCTGAAGAAAATTTGTGTCTTCAGAGAGAAATTTATGGTCTGGGATATCTTGTCTGTGTATATATTAGATTTTAATTAAAATAATATTTTAAGAAATTCTAGAAACTATGCTCTTCCAAAGAGGAAGTATTATAAAACAGAACCAAATATAAAACCAAGTCAATCAACACTGAAGACTGTAGGTATGGTTTGATTATGGTTTCGTGTTTCCTAATACTTGTGTGTTAGGAGATTGATATCTGCTCTAGAGATATTGAGAGGATGTGGAACCTTTGAGAGTTGCAGCCAAGGCCACTGGGGGTGTTACTCTCTGCAGGTACTAAAGTAGTTAGAAAGGGACTGTCTTGTTCCAAGGAGCAAACAGTCTTTCTGTTTTCCTTTCTTGCTTTCTTGCCAAGCAATGTCTCTCTACATGTGTTCCCTCAATGATGCCATCAACTATGCACGAGGCAGCCAAGTGGCTCTCACCAGAGCCAGATAAAGTTGCCTTATCCTGCACTTTAAGCCTCTAAGACTGTGAGGTAAATATACTTGTTTTTTTTTTTTTTTTTTTTAGTAAGATCCTCAGCTTCTGGGTTTTTTGTTATAGCAATAGAAAACCATCTAAAGGGGCTGGAGAGATGGCTCAGCAATTAAGAACACTGGTTGTCCTTGCAGAAGACCTGGGTTTGAATCCCAGCACCCACATGGCAGCTAACAATTGTCTGTAACTCCAGTGCCAGGGGATCCGACAGCCTCTGCTGACCTCTGCAGTCATTGCATGACATGGGTGCACTCACCTACATGCAGGTAATACACGCATACACATAAAATAAAAATAAATTTAAAAATTTAAAAAAGAAAACCATCTAAAATAGTCTAAATCAATTTATTAGGAGAATAGATACAGGGCAAAATTTTTAAATGTATAAATTAAATTTTTTTATATTAGGGAGATAAGATACATAAAATATCTGAGGTTTCCAAACTATGTACAAATCTCTGTTAATGCTATTTTCTTATTATACTGTAGTTAAATATTTCCTTTTATGAAATTTCTTAATAGGTTAAGGGCAAAATCTATGTTTTATTTAATTCTGTGATTTTAGTGATGTAATAAATGCCTAACATAAGATATGTTAAATAAACATACCAAATAAATAAAACATCATAAGACATGACAGTATTTAAGAATTCTATTACCTAAACTCACAAGTCATACAAGAAGTCAGAGGAAGGAGAAACCACTTTTAAGTTGCTGTGATCACAGATGCTAATGTATATATTTTTCCCTATTTATTTTTGGCTACATGATTCTTACTGCTGTGAAATGCTCCCTTCAGACTTCACAAGTGGTTAGGGTCTTCTTCCTTAGTCTAGTAAGACTGGGGAATCTTATTTAAGAATCCAGGCATAAGTCAGCAGAAAAAATAGCTCATTTTTTTTCTCTTTGATGATATTGTTGAGTGCAAATATTATACAAAAAGCAAGAAAAAACATGTCTATTTCAAAGTATTAAACAGATGCTTAAAATAAATTTCTATTCTACATTTAGTTGTCTTAAATATAGCCTTGAGTATCAATAGGTTTATAGAGGTTATAATCCCTGAAAATATTCCTCTGCTAAGAGTGAAATAAAAGCTCAGCAAAAAGAATCAGCTATTACCTGTCATAGATACTGTTTGAATTTTCAGATTTCACCGTTACTAGTGATTCCTTGATCAGCTTCTCGGGGAACCTAAATGCAAACAGCATTTGCTGTGTCTAAAGGCAGAATTGGCAAATGATTAAAACAGATGCCATTTGCTATCCTGTTATCTCTTCAATGGGCCAAATATAACTAAATGTTATGATATCGGGGTGTGTGTGTGTGTGTGTGTGTGTGTGTGTGTGTATGTATGTTGTGTATATATGCCTTGTGTATTTTACTTTCCCAGCTAGGCCAGGAAAAGGGTTATTTTATAGATGGCTGGTCATTTTCCTTGGGAAAGGTGATCAAAAAATGAAACTCTTAAATCTGTGTCTACTGGAATAGCTTGATCTTTATTTATTGGTCACCCAAAATATGGGTTTCCATTCATCCATAATCTAGTGACAAGTGCACTTCAGGGTCAGTACAATACTGAAACCCACATTTAGTTTAGTGACACTAAAAGAAGTGTGCGGGACAAGGGAATGTAAAGTATCAATACTAAGCTGTTATCCACCTTATAAGCCTGATGTCACATCATAGTCCATAGCGACAGTGACCATCAGTCCCACAGCAATGTACAGACCTGTAGGGAATTAGCTCTCAACAAGCTCTGATTCCATCCCCACCCTATCCCCTGTTAAACCACACTGAGCAGTGGACAGAGATGATTTTTCACCATTTTCTAAATTAGATTGACTTTGGATGCTTTAAGATCCAAACCACTCACATTTTATGTGATTTCAGATAATATAAATTTAAAGAATATCATAAAACCCAGCCAGGCAAGGTGGTGCATGCCTTTAATCCCAGCACTCGAGAGGCAGAGGCAGATGGATCTCTATGAGTTCAAGGCCAGCCTGGTCTACATAGTGAGTTCCAGGACACCTGGGGCTACAGGGAGACCCTGTCTCAAAAAGAGCCCCCCCCAAAAAAACCCATAATAGTAATTTTATAAAATTTCAGTTTTTATAAATGAGAGCATAAAATCCCCAGTTTTAAAAGTACAGAAAAATAAAGTCACATGTTGAAGCTTCTGAGACAAAGTGAATTCCAGTGTGACATCACTTTGGTTGATAAACAGAAATACCTGTCATCTTTTATCAGAATTGGCCTTTGTTGTGGGAGCTTGCTGTGCACAGAGCTTCTGACTGTCAAGTCTGTGAGGAGCTCATGAATGTCTGCTTTTGTTTCAGATCCTTGGTGAAGTTTGATGCACCTAATCTATGGCTATCTGGTAGCTACAGGTACTGAGAAAAAGTAGCATGCTGATTAGTCATGTGGATTCAAGCATCTAGTTCAGGGTTCTGGCTTTACTAAGCATCCACCCCACGTTCACTGAGCTTCATGTCCTTCATTTATAAAATGAGTTAATTATAGAACTTAGCTAATAATTCAGTTTTAAACATAAGTTACACCTGCAGTAATAACAATTTATTTGCTATTAACTATTATTTACATTATAGTTGGGTTCTCAGTACAATGCTTATGACTAATGAACAATTAATAGTTTGTAAAGGGAATTTCACTAAACTAAAATTTACAGAAAGAATTTTGGGTGTTCCATAGAAATTATATTTAAATAACTACATTCTAATTTAGCATCCTAGCATAGGATGGTAAACTGCCATTAGACATCAGAATTTGTCAGGATAGGATAGGTTAGGCAAGTTTAACAAATTGCCTCTGAAGTCAATAGCAGACTACAAGGAAAGTATATTTTTCCTTTGTGGTACATGATTGATGTAAATCTGAATTAAGTTGAAAGGAGAATGATACTTTGTGCAGGAATACAGTATGCCATCTGGAATGTTCCATTTTCTGAGCAGGGAAAAAGACAGCTATCTGGCAGGCAGATGCAGACTCTACATTCTTTCTTGCCTTGGAAGAAAATGGCATCATTTCTGGGCAAGAGGTGTGGGAAATAAGAGGAGCTGATGGAATAGTATATCAGTACGCTGTCTCTAGCCTATTAGCAGTAGTAATGACAGTTAAAGTCTCCAAAATGTTAGTCCTTACTGTGCTCAAGAACATTGCAGACTGCAATAATGCTCTCCTATCATCTCTGCTGTGTGGATATTAACTGTCTATTGTCAAAGAAAGAAACTTAGGGACCAGAATGCTAGTTAAATGGCTCCCGTCAAAATGCCCACATTTCACCCATCCCTATGTCATTCTTGCTTACCATGTGAAAGCTCCTTTCCAAGCTGACCCCAGTTCTTTTTTCAGAACATCCCCTCATCTTTCACCACTGCTGTTTCTCTTTATGATCCATCATGTCAATGCTAAAAACCACACACATTTCCTGTATCCTTACTTTATCCTAGAGTTCCCGATCCTTTTATTTTTAGACTTTGTAAAACATGGTCTAAACATGTGATTTCTCTTTAGTGCTTACCTAAAACTTTGAAATGCATTCCTTCCTTATTTTCTAACTGTAGCTATTTACTGTGACTAATCATGAATCACAGAATTAAAGCTTTAGAATCTGAATTTGAGCTCTTCTATCCTTTAAAAATTATTTTTATTCATTCTTTGAGAATTTCATATATGTACACAGTATATCTTGGTCATATTCACGCCCTTCTTCCCCTCTAACTTCTCCCAGATTGCCTGCCTTAATATCTAAGTGAACTCTGGTGAACTGTCGATCTATTAGATTCCAGTTCCTCATTTCTGAATAATGGTTCAATATTTGGGCAGCTGATTGTACACAATGGTTAGGTGGATTTAATATCAATTAAATAAAAGTGATTAAGAAATCACTAAGTATTCTAGAAGATCTCTTCATTTCCATCTCCAAATTGAAACACTCTTCGTGCATCTTTGATATCATCATTCTACAGCAAAGTTCTGTTTTCAATTCCTTTTGCTAATTTTCACCATCGTTTTATACCTCATTTTATAAACATTGTAAATTTTGCCCCTATTTTCAAATGCCTTCCTTCGATAGGTGCTCTAGTTTGCTTCTCCATTGCTGTGACAAAACACTCTGACCAATACCAAGTTGGGGAGGATAGGGTTTATTCAGCTTACATCACCCAGGTCACATTTCATCACTGAGGGGGTCCAAGGTAGGAACTCAGGGCAGGAACCTGGAAGCAGGAGCTGGAGCACAGGCCATGGAGGAATGCTGCTTTATTGGCTTCTTCCCCTGGTCCCTGCTCAACCTTATTTCTTATACAAATAGGCCCACCTGCCCAGGGGTGGCACCACCCACAGTGGGCTGGGCCCTCCCACATCACTCAATAATCAAGAAGTCCCACAGACATGGTCACAGACAGGTCAGTCCAATGGGGGAAAATCACCAACTGAGGCTCCCTCTACCCAGGTGTGTCAAGTTGACAACTAAAGCTATCTAGCATACTAGGATCTCCCTCTGCTCATTTTCTGTGAGGAAATGATGCTCATTTAGATCCTAGCACACTAGGCTCTCCCTCTGCCCATTTCCTCACAGAAAAACCCAGGCAGTGCATCTTTGCCTCCACCACCTATTCCCTGCCATAGGCCCAGCTGGCCTGAACTTGAATCGTAGACCACCCCAAGCTGCCCTCAGTCTCACAGTGATACACCTGCCTCTGCCTCTGGAGAGTTGGGATTAAAGGTATCCACCACCATGCCAGGCTCATCCACATACTTTTATTTAAAGTATTTAGTCACTCCTTAATTGTCAAATAAAATGCACACCTTTCAAAGTTTATCTTAATTGAATATTTTGGACTGGCCAGTTAACTGATCCTTATTTGAATTCTCTTTTGCATTGCCATCAATGACCTCATTTTCTTTCATCTCCGCAGTCATTCTTGCTCTCCTCTTCTAGCTCTGCCTCATGTGTTAATGAGTGTCAGAGTTTAATTATTAGTCCTGTTGCCTGATCATTGAAAATTTTATCAGTTAGATGTTCATTTATTCTCGTGAGTTGAGAGAAGTTAATGCCTAAATACTCACAGGTAAGGATACATTTGTAATCTAAGGCAGAACTGAGAAATCTGCCACTAATTAGTCCTCCAGAATAAACAGTATGCAATGATTTCTTCAAAATTCTACAACTTGAACCTTCAACTCCAGGAAGAGCCATCTGCCCTACAGCTCCTCAAACATACCAGTCTCATCACTGCTGCATAATTATTACTTGTCTAACCTGTTTCATCACTCAAATGATACTCTATTCTCTTACTAGCTCCCCAAGGCCTTCTAGTACAACTTCTTCTGGTTCTGTAGCTATAAACACAGTGTAAGATACCCTGCTAGCCTCTATGTTCATCTTTAGGATTTAATTTGTATGGATGCTCTCTCATAATTCAACAGGTCATTGAATCAGGTAGTAGTGACTTGTCTTAAAAGGAACCTGTTAGAATCTCTGACCTAACAATCTATGTGGAACTCAGAAAGTTAATCATTCAGGCCTGTGCACTTAAATTTTAAAGCATATAGAGTTGAGGATAACTGGGGAAGCTCTTTTTGCCATGTGCACAATGAAGCAGTAAAGCCCTCGATGAAGAAGGAAAGGTGTGTAGAAATGAGGGCTGCAGGCAGGTGACTAGCTTTTTAATAGTCTTCCTGTTTGTCGTGACGTTCTGCGGCATACTTGCCTTGGGCAAAGATATTCTGATATCCTTCTCTGTCCCATTTTGCCATATAGTTTGAAGTGATTTTCACATTTTTTTGAAAAGAAAAAAAATGTAACCCAATTCACCTACTTTTATTCTATCATATGTTAACTTGTGCTATACCTTAGCTAAGTCAAGTCTACATGGTTATTTCCACAATTACACAATGAAGCTTCTCTAACAAAGTAATTTTCTCTGCTTAATTTAATTTCATTTTTCTTACATCTTCCCTGTAGCACCCTGCATAATGTCTACTATGGGAAATTAATGAAATCTATTATTTTAACTTGCTTCCTTTCTTCGTCGTTTATTTAGATGCTCTAAATGTATTTGATGATCTCATATTTCAGTTAAATGAGATTCCCAGGTATGTTCCTTCCAATCTTCTTCTACTACATATTAAAATATAAGTAAGGGGGTTGGGGATTTAGCTCAGTGGTAGAGCGCTTGCCTAACAAGTGCAAGTCCCTGGGTTCGGTCCTCAGCTCTGAAAAAAAAAGATAAAATAAAATATAAGTAAGAAAAGCAACAACAAATGTGTTTGGACACATAGGGAGAGGGGGGAAAGAGTTCAAAATATGATGCCAATAAGAAATCTTCTTGGAAAGGCAACTCCTCTTATTTCTACTATTTTGTTCTCTGTGAGCATATACTTGAACTTCAGAGGGTGGGGATGATGCTCAGATACTCAAAGCACATGATTATATCCAAATCTATTTTTGGCACCACTGAGTGACATGAGACTAGGATTGGAAAGGTGAACTGGATTCTTGTCTTTGCTCTGTCATCAATTCATTCATGGACCTGAGATAAGCTGCTCAAAGTTTTATACCAAAGTATCCTTAGCTACCAAATGGCAATCTATATTACACCATGAATCTCACCAGAAAATGCAATAATGGAATTAGAAAAGCTTTCAGAAGCTCAAATGTGGTTACAGGAAGACTAATAATCAAACACTACTTGGTAATTTTAACAGAATTTGGCTGAGTGTGAAAAGAAACCTTCGGAGAGTTTAAAATCTCCCTAAACTCATAATGAGATTCTCTACACTCCCGGCCCCCTTCATAGCCCATGTTCGACCTACCTGGTGTTTATCCTCCCCAATCTTTTTTCTGGCTTCTCTTGAGGCCAGAGTGCCAGCTGTGTTAAATTGTGTGATAATTCTGTACTGTGAACAATTCTCCTGAGAAAGCAGAGCCAACTACTGACTCTATGGATGATCTTAGGGATAAAAAGCTCCAGCCTGAAAACTCATAATGTCAATTCCTGGCAGAGGCTCTTATCACTCCACTGTTTATAACAGCCTTGAAGCAGGAAATAATATACTCTGATAGAAGCCAGATCTCATAGTGCAAATGTTGTGAATAATCACTGTTATCACTCCATGGCTTCTAAACTTAAACTTCAATTCAAAATTTAGTGTTAGTGGGTTAAGATGTGTTTGATCTTCATCAACTATGATTGATTCTAAAAGAGAGGAATTTGTCAAGCCTTGGCAAATTACTCTTGCAACCCTTTGTGAGGATCCAGTTTCATCTTATAATACTAAGGGTAGGACAATGTTGATAGCTCTTGAAGGTTTGGTGGTGGTAGTCTTGAACGGTCCTGATGGAATGATAGTGCTTTCTTAGTGACAGAAGGTGTATGGGTTTTTGAGAAAAAGAAATTTACAAAAATAAGTTTCAAATCTTAGAAGGTAGCACCATGTGTACCCAAACATGATTGATTTTTCTATCACTATATTTACAAATGGCTTTCTCTAAGTCACAAACTAAGTTCAACTCTCTCTTTTAAACTTTTTAAAGAGATGTCTTTGAAAAGCTCTTCAACAAATTTTTCTACCTTAATGAATAATAGATAAATTTCATTTCTTTCTAATCTTTTCCCTACATGGCAGCCAAAGCAATCTTTTGAAAACTCAAATCTAATCATGCTGCTGCTTGATTACAATCCTTCGAAAGGTCCCCATTATCCTCAAAATAATGCCTAAAATTATTCTATTTTTAAGTCAGCTTTAAGACCAGTCCCTGACCAACTCTTCAACTTTATTTCTCTAATCATCCCATATGATATCCCCCATTGCAATATGCTTGCTGTCACATTTAACCAAATCTTTGGTTCTAGACACAGTGACACTGGTAAAACCCCAAAGCCCTCATGTTCAGTTCTTACATCTAAGGAGGGCTTGATGATCCCTTACCCCTAGTGTCCCATTCTCATGACCTTCAAGCTCCATGTACTCTTCTGTGTGTGTGTGTGTGTGTGTGTGTGTGTGTGTGTGTGTGTGTGTGTAACGTGGTTCTTTATTTATTTAGCTTCTCAAGGTCAGTGTCAATTTAAACCTCTGTAATTTAGTCCAATGTCTTATAACAAAATATTGTTCAATAAATTTCAAAAGCAAGAATGTCTGAGAAAGATTATAAAAAAGGAAGATGCAAGAGAAACCGGGACCCCTAGCACGACCTGGCTTATTGCTGCCTCCTTGCTTGTCACTGCTTCTTTATGATTTTTTATTGTTCCTGCTGATAACCAATTCTGGAAGACATAGTTGGCCTGTGCGGTCTCCTGTGTTGCAGGATTTCCTCTTGCCTGCTCCTTCCCCTTTCCTGAACTGTCTGCACCCCAGTCAGCATCTGCCTTTGATTGCCACATTCTTGTCAGGTAACTTTCTAAATGTATTTCCCACCAAAACAAAATTCTTAAGCTCCAGGCCTGTAGTCATTTAAAAGATCTCTTCACATTAAAGATCAGGGGCCTCTACGGGATCACCACCTCACACATGAAGGGAGTTACTGCCACAGAAATCCCTAGAAGGACTGTCTAGCCAAAGATGAAAACAAAATATGATTTTAGGCAAGTAGCACATAATCTGACAGTACTGATCTCCTTAACTGAATCTATCTCCCAACATTTACATCTTCTAAAGCATATCCGATATGGAATAAACAGCTACTTTAAATGTAGTAAGGAATCCTATGAAGTTGAAATTTGTCCCAGCATTGAATTTGGCTTTGTGCTATGGACCAAATATTTGTGCCCCCACAAAATCCATATGTTCCCAATGTGATGATGTTTGGAAATGTGAGTTTGGAGAGATTGTTAGGCATACATGAGACCAGGATATTGGAGCAACTGCGATGATATGAAACCCTTAAAACGAAGTGAATAGTTCAGAGCTTTCTCCATCACATAATAATGAATCAGAAAGTTTCTGCGTATGAGCCAGGAAAGGGAACCACAACAGAGGTGGAATCGGATACTGTCTCAATCTTGGGACTCATTTCAACAACTATGAGAAAGAAATGTTTACTTTTTAAATTTCAGCCACCCATTCTTTGGTAATTTGTCTGTAAAATCTCCTGCTTACTAAGATATTTCATTGCTGAGCAAAGTCACAGCTCCTATCAAAGGATAGAGACAGGAAGTCATCAAAAATCATTAAAGGTGGTATTTTTTACAAGAGTAGATGCTGGGGAAAGAGCCTCTAAGGGGAAAGAAGAATTACACTTTGAGGAAAAAGAAAACATGGGATAGAAATTTTGTTCCTGGCATGCAACTGTCTACCCATTTCAGAACAAGTCATGTTCCAATGCATCTGTTTTGTGTCAGTCTAGAACATCATAGAAAAATTGACTAAACCTAACTGGTTGGATCTGTAGATGTAGAGGTTAAATAATAGGACCTTGAAAATTGTCCTAAAAGTTTCTGATTTTGCCATTATCTTCAAAACGCAATCACCTTGAATATCAACTTATTACAACTAAACTATTTCCTAAACTTTGTATTTGCTAAAGAATTTTTTAAATGAGTTGAATTATATAAAAAATACTTAGAAAATTGAATTTGATTGTATTTTGGAGCTTTTCTTTTCCTCCACCATCTCCATTTCTTCACTGACAAACTTGTCAAAGAGACGGACTCACCCAGGGAAGATGTACTTAAGGTGAGGTGTATATACTGATGCTCTCGTAAACATGTGCATTGTTGGCTCATACAACTTTGGGGAAGAGGTACAATGTCTCACATCTTATTAAGTCAAGTAGAATAACAATAAAACATCATTAAGCGAGGTGCTACAGCATGCCAGGACAGAACCACAGGTCCATATTCATGAAAATGGATAAGGCAATTAGCAGAGATACCACAGAGTAGCAACAAGGAAATTCAGCCCTCAGAATATTTGTCAGATGGATGTCTCAGTTTGATAAATGCAAAGTCTCAGAGGAGAGAAGAAAGCATTATGAACTGGAAAGACCGAAAATGGTCGCTGCTCAATGTTACTGAAGTTCTGTTGTAAAAGAAATCAATTCTCCCTGGTTAAACCTGATCTAAACTCAAGTATCAAAACCTGGGATAGAACAAATACCCCATTTTCCACTTAAACACCTTTCTTTAAGCCTTTTTTGTCTTTCCCTTGTTATTGTTTTCAATATCAATTTTTTCATATGTGTTTCTGATACAGGGTCTCCCTGTAGCCCAGTTGGCCTGAAACTCACTATGTAGATCGAGGCTGGCCTCGATCTCAGAGATCTACCTCCTCTGCCTCCTGAGTGCTGGGATTAAAGGCATGTGCTACCATACCTAGCCAAAAAAAGGAAATTTTTTAATGGGAGCCTCTTAGATGGTTCAGCACTTGCCACCAAGCCTGAAAAATGGAATTTGATCCCATCCCCAGAACCAACATGAAAAAAAAGAGAACTGAAACCTACAGATAGTTCTCTATGTCCACATGTACACTGTGGCACTGGTGAACATGCACGTGAATATACACATCAACACTGAAAACATTGAAAGTATTAAATGAGTGAAACACTTGATGCATGCAGGCAATATACTCATACACATAAAATAAAAATAATGAATAAACTCTGCTTCCCTGGGCTGCACAACCTGCCAGCCTCTCTCCTGGCCCCCAGGAGCCATTGGGACTTCTTCCCGGCCCCACCTCCCTTTGCATCTCTGGAAGGCATGGCCACCTGCTGCCCTAGACCAGCATCTTTCCTGGGCCCTGCTGCCAGGCCAGTCCAACCCCAAAATTCCTGAGGAAAACATTTTTTCTGGAGGGATCCAGACCTTAGGAGAAAGCCTGAGGGCATCTGATCCTCATCTGACTTGGGGCTCTTTGGGAATGCCTGAAGACAAAAGCAATCTGGCAACTCCAATATAAAATCAAAAGAGAATCAGAAGCTTAGATGAACCAGCTTTTCATGCTCAAAAGTAAACCACAAAGGCACATAAAGTTCACAAAAAGAAGCAGACCTAAACTTGAACGCTTGAGTCTCATACAAGAAAAAAGAAATTCACATGTTAAAATCACAGAGAAAAAATAATAACATAATAAACCAAAATAACATATCCCCACCAAATACCAACAGTCCTCTAGAGGAGTATGATGAGAACCCCCTAGAGATAATGCAGGACATGGAACTCAAAAGAACAATTATAAACATGATAAAAGAACTCAGTGAAATTAAAGAACAACAAAATAAAGAAATCAAAGAACTGAAGGAAGATAGGGATAAACTTCTGCATGAATTCAGAAAAGAGAAATATTGAAGAACACTCAGCCTGAAATGAAGACGGAAGAGAAACACTCAGTAAGCTGATTAGAAATGACAGGAGAAAGCCTCACCAATAGAATGAATGAAATGGAAAACAGAATATCAAGACTGGAAGATAAAGTGGACAAGTTAGACCACTCAAGCAAAGATTATGAAAAATTTAAGAAATCACAAGAATGGAATATTCAGGAATTGTGTGACACCATAAAAAGACCAAACTTATGAATCATATGCATACAGGAAGGAGAAGAATCCCAAGACAGTGGCATGGACCAGATCTTCAACAGAATCATGGAAGAAAATTTCCCTAAATTAAAGAAAGACATGCCCATAAAAATACAAGAAGCTTTTGGAACACCAAACAGACAGGACAGAAAAAGAAAACCTCCACAGCACATCACAGTAAAAACACTAAATGTACAGAACAAAGAGACAATACTGAAAGCTGCAAAAGAAAAACAAGTCACATATAAAGGAAAACCCATTAGGATCACAGCTGACTTTTCAATGCAAACTATGAAAGCCAGAAGAGCCTGGACCAAAGAATTCCCAGTGTTAAATGACCACAGATGCCAACCCAGATTACTACACCTGTCCAAAATGTGTATTATACTCAAAGGGGAAAGAAAAATCTTCCATGACATAAATAGGCTGAAGGAGTTCCATGACATAAATGGGCCGGTCCACAAAACCGGCCCTTCAGAGAGTTCTGGAAGCAATACAAAGACCTGAAGAAAGGAAAGACTATACCCAAGGGGTTTCAGAAAGAAATTAAATGAAGGTATAACTGTGGAAAAGTACAGCTATATCAAGAATGTGAAAAAAAATAAAAGTGACAAGATTCAATACACATCTTTTATTAATAACTTTACATATTAATGGAATGAACTCTCCAGTCAAAAGACTCAGACTAGGTGAATGGATTAAGAAACAAAACCCATCTTTTTGTTGTCTGCAAGAAGCTCATCTGACTTTCATGGACAGGCACTATCTTAAGATGAAAGGATGGAAAAAAGTATACCAAGTGAATGGTACTAAGAAAACAGCATGCATTGCAATTCTAATATCTGACAAAATACACTTTAAACTGAAACTAATGAGAAGAGATAAAGAGAGCCACTTTATTCTGATCAAAGGAACAATAAACCGAGAAGATATTACAATCACGAACATATATTCACCAAACGCTGGTGCACCCAACTTCATAAAAACAATACTACAGGACTTTAAGACCCAGATTAATCTCAACTCATTAATAATAGGGGACTTCAATAACCCACCATCTCCATTAGATAGGTCCACAGGACAGAGGGTTAACAGAGGGACATCTGAATTAAACCATATATCAAATGGACCTAACAGACATCTACTGAGTATTCCACCCAAGCACCAAAGTACATGCTTTCTATTCAGCACCCCATGGAACCTCCTCCAAAATCGACCGTATACTGGGGCACAAAACAAAACTCAACAAATACAAAAAGACTGGAATAATTCCATGTATTCTATCAAACCACAATGCAATAAAGCTTACAATCAACACTGGAAGAAGCCCTAGTCATCACATGAACACATGGAGATTAAACAACACACTCCTGAATTATGAATGGGTCAAAAGAGAAATTAAGAAAGAAAGAAAAGTATTCCTGGAATTAAATGAAAAGGACAATACAACACAACAAAACCTCTGGGACACACTGAAAGTTGTCCTTAGAGGGAAGTTTATAGCTCTAAGTGCCTACATCAAAAAATCAGAAAGAACACAAATAAATGACAACATTGAAACTCAAGGCACTTGAAAAGCAACAACAAATATAACCCAAACCCAGCAGACAAGAAAAAATGACAAAAATAAGGGCAGAAATTAATGAAATCAAGACAAAGAAAATAATACAAAGAATCAACGAATCCAAGAGCTGGTTCTTTGAAAAGATAAACAAGATTGACAGACTGCTAGTTGAATTAACCATAAGAAAGAGAAAGCACCTCCAAATCAACAAAATGAGAAATGAAAGGGGAAACATCACAACAGATACCAGAAAGATAAAGAACATTATAAGGGAATACTTTAAAAACCTATATGCTACTAAATTTGAAAACCTAAAAGAAATGGATGGGTACCTTAAAGCATGGAAATCAACCAAAACTAAACCAAGAAGAGATTAACAGCTTAAACAGACCTATGACAAATTGAAAAAGTAATACAAAACCTCCTGACTAAAAAAAAATGTCCAGACCAGATGGATATACAGCAGAATTGTATCAGACATTTAAAGAAGATGTACATCAAATACTACTTAATTTATTCAAAAAAAGATAGAAATGGAGGGAGAACTTCCAAATTCCTTCTATGAAGCCAGCATCACTCTAATACCAAAACCAGGTAAAGATACAACCAAAAAAGAAAACTATAGACCCATACCCTTAATGAACATAGATGCAAAAATTCTCAACAAGATACTTGAAAC
>NW_008359442.1:4557476-4558755 GCF_000622305.1 Nannospalax galili | reverse complement strand
ATCAAGTCAGCTTTATCCCAGAGATGCAGGGATGGTTCAATATGTGTAAGTGAATAAATGTCATAAATCATATAAATGGGCTCAAAAACAAGAACCACATGGTCACCTCAATAGATTCAGAGAAGGCCTTTGACAAAATTCAACATCCATTTTTGTTCAAAGTCCTAGAGTGAATTGTACTAGAGGGAACATACCTCAACATATTTAAAGCCATATATAACAAACCCACAGCCAACATTATTCTCAATGGAGAAAACCTGGAAGCATTCCCATTGAAATCAGGAACCAGAAGAGGCTGTCCACTATCTCCACTCCTCTTTAACAGAGTGCTTGAAACTCTTGCTAGAGCAATAAGACAAGAGCAGGAAATTAAAGGACTGAATATTGGAAAACAAGAGATCAAACTATCCCTTTTTGCAGATAATATGATATTATATCTGAGATGCCAAAAATTCTACCAGAAAATTACTAGAAATTATTAACACATTCAGTAAAGCAGCAGGTTACAAAATTAACCTACAAAAGTCTGTAGCTTTTCTGTACACCAATAACAAGCAATCAGAGAAAGAGTACATGGAAACACTCCCCTTCACAATAGCTGCAAAAAAATAAATAAATAATAATCTCAGAATAAACCACACCAAAAACATAAAATACCTCTACAATGAAAATTTCAAATCTATACAGAAAGAGCTTGAGGACGACATCAGAAGATAGAAGGACCTCCCATAGTCATAGATTGGAAGAATTAATATTGTGAAAATGACCATCATACTAAAAGCCATTTATAGATTCAATGCAATGCCAATCAAAATCCCCATGACATATTTCACAGACTTGGAAAAAAAAATCCTAAGATTCTATGGAAGCACAAAAGACCTCAAATGGCCAAAGCAACCCTGAGCACTAAGAGCAGTGCCAGTGGGATTACTATACCAGATTTTAAGCTATATTATAGAGCTCTAGTCATAAAAACAATGTGATACTGGCACAAAAATAGATCCATAGATCAATAAAATAAAGCAGAAGACTCAAATATGAGTATATACAATTTCAGCCACCTGATATTTGACAAAGGGGCCAAGAATATTCACTAGAGGAAAGATAGAAAATGGTGCTGGCAAAACTGGATCTCCACCTCTGGAAGAATGAAATTAAACCGCTACCTTTCCCCCTGCACAAAAGTCAATTCCAAGTGGATCAAAGATCTCAATGTAAAGCCTGAAATTCTGAAACTGTTAGAAGAAATCATTACGGAAAACCTACAAGATATAGGCAT
>NW_008359442.1:4555390-4557391 GCF_000622305.1 Nannospalax galili | reverse complement strand
TCAACAAATGGGACCTCATTAAACTAAAAAGCTTCTGCACATCAAAGGAGACAACCAGTGAAGTGAAGAGAAAACCCACAGAATGGGAGAAAATCTTCATCAGTGACACATCTGACAGAGAGTTCTGAAGAAAAGAAGATGGCTAAGAAGTATCTTAAAAGATATTCAACATCACTAATAATTAGGAAAATGCGATTTAAAACCACTTTAAGATTTCATCTTATCCCAGTCATATTGACTAAGATCAAAAGAACAAATGATACCAAAAGTTGGAGAGGATGTAGGGAAAGGGGAACACTCATCCACTTCTGGTGGGGCTGCAAACTTGTTCAACTCCTGTGGAAAGCAGTGTGGAGAACTCAACTACAAATGAACCTACCATTTGACCCAGTTATACAACTCCTTGGCATATACCCAAAGAACTCATGCTATTGCAGAGACACTTATACATCCATGTTTGTTGCTGCTCTTTTCACAATAGCTAAAGATGGAAGCAACTTAGTGTCACTCAACTGACAAATCAATAACAAAAATGTAGTACATTTATACAATGGAGCTCTATTCAGCAGTAAAGAAAGATGAAATCCTGAAATTTGCAGGTAAATAGATGGAACTAGAAACTGTTATACTAAGTGAAGTAACACAGACTCAGAAAAAAAAATCGACATATGTTCTCTCTCACAGGTGGATCTTAGAACCAAACTCTGATATGTGTGTATGTACCCAGACATAACTACAGGAACCAGGATAATGGAAAGAGACCAGGAAGGTAAAGAAAAGGAATAACCTGAAAGAGAAGAACAGTATGAAACAGGCCTTAATAAGGGAGATATGGATAAAAATTGGGTTAGTTTAAGGGAGGGGGGAAGGGTATACAAGCAACCAAGGGGATAAAGGGAAAGAAAGAGCTCAAGAGAGGTAGGACCGTAGGAGAAGGGTATTAGTAAGAGAGAAAGGAGGGAAATTGGGGCACTTTAAATGTGAAAACCATGATGGACAGGTGAGACAATGTGAGAGATAAACAATGCCTAGCTAATTTTGAGAACCAGAGGGAACCATATTACTCCTTTTACCTACTGACAAATTATACATAGCAGATCAAGAAATATATGTCTAGGGGCACCTTAAGAGGGAAAACCATGATGGAGGGGTGAGACAATGCGAGAGGTAAACAATACCTAGCCAGTCTTGAAAACCAGAGGGAACCATATTACTCCTATAACCTACTGACAAATTATACATAGCAGATCAAGAAATATACATCTAGGTAAGGTTTATCTGAGAACAACTGGTCTTTGCCCAAGATTTATCTACATGACACACAGTAATTACAAATACCAGACTGGTGGAACTAACCTTCTTGTGCGTTTAACATACACACTTTGAGGCCTATAATAATTTGGTCAGAGGGACACAAAGGACTCTTTTTGCTCCTTGCCCTCCAAGGTCGACTAATTCCAGGGGACGATGAGCATCTTTCAAAATGTCCTATAATGGTGGTGGGTCACCTGTCCTCTTGATCAAGGAGGCCAAGAAAACCCCATCAGATGGACTTGAACCAGTGTCAAGTCTATAAAGAGGAGAGTCAACACACAGGCATCATTTCCTCCATGCTTCCAAGCGAAGCCATCATGGTCGAGCATGACCTTTGACTTCTCCTCACATAGGTGGAACTGGTAAAAGAAAGGAGCCAGGGGCTCCTCCCAAGCCCATGTGACCCCTGAGGAACAGATTCTCAAATGACCTTAAGAGTAAAAATAAATCGGTTTATCTGGACCAACTGTATGGCCTTAAATACCCAAAAGGAAAGTATAACCAAAGATTAAAGGAGCCAATATAATTTCATAAGAGTCCATATGTATAGCTAAAGGCTACATAATAAGCAACAATGCCAGACAGGCGATACCTTCTTTTGAATTGCTGGCCAGGGTGACCAAAGGGATTCCCAGATAGTAACCCAGCATAGAACTGGGAAAATGAACAGCAGACCCCAATCTTATC
>NW_008359442.1:4552713-4555342 GCF_000622305.1 Nannospalax galili | reverse complement strand
AAACAAAGACATCTAAATGGGCTGACTAGACTCACCAGAAGGGCAAGTAGTGGGGAATGGCTGGGGGTGCTGATAACACAGCAGACAGTAGCAGGGATATCAAAATACAAGGGCTCTAGTGAGGGGAGGGAGGCTATGGGAGGGTGCTATCTGGGAAGTGGGTGTAAAAATAAATAAATACTTTTTAAATTAAAAAAATAATTATGATTTCAAAGCATAAAAATTTGCACCTTAATAATTAGTGGATGTGAAAAACATTACCATTGAAATCTACGTGATGACTTTATATCCATGCTCAGATGCTAAGGAGCTCAGAAAGTAACCGACTGTGACTAGTAATAATCAGATATATAGAGATTAGAAACGCATGTGCAAACATTTTAATGTCAATTGCATTGAAGTTTTCTGCATGAAACTCTGTATTTTAATAATGCAATGGAGATCTTTTTTAAAGGTTAAAACCTCATTTAATTTTATGTCTTATAGGGTTTATACTGAGTACAATATTGTGTAAATGTATTAATTCAACTGTAAACCTAAAAATTTACAGCCAATTTCAAACAGATGCATCTTAGCCCTGGAAATTGTTATTGAATATGTCAATGCTGTTTTAATGAAATGTTTCTTCTAATTATATGGTTATTAAATAAATAATTTTTTAAAGTGGGAAAATTAACAGCAGACCCCAATCTTATCTAAAGGAATATTGACAACCAATTGCTGCTAGATGAGGAACAGCTGACCCTCCTAAAACAAAGACCTCTAGATAGGCTCACTAGATTCACCAGAAGGACAAGTAGTGGGGAACAGCTGGGGGTGCGGACAACACAGCAGATGGTAGCAGGGATATCAGAGTATAAGGGCTCTAGTTGGGGGAGGCAGGCTATGAGAGGATGTCATCTGGGAAATGGGTGTACATTTGAATAAGATGGTTTGGGATGTTCTGTGTGATACACACACACAAATCAACATATTTAAAAAATTAATTATATTTGAGGAGGAAGCATAGGTCATGCTAATTAGTAGAGGTGATAAACATTACCATTGAAATCTACCTGATTACTTTATAGACATATACAGGTGCCAAGGTTCTGAGTGCAACCGACTATGACTAATAATAATCAGATACATACAGATGAGAGATGCATGAGCCAACATCTCAGTGTTATTAGTAAAAACAATGAGTCTTTTTGTAAGAAACAGTACATTTTAAAATGAAATGGAGATCTTTTTTAAAGGTTAAAAACTCATTCACTTTTATGTCTTACAGGGCTTATACTGAGTTCAATATTGTATAACTGTATTAATTGAAGAACAAACCTAAAAATTTTGTATCCACTTTTGAGAGATGTATCTTTGCTCTGGAAACTGTTATTGAGTATGTTAAATCTGTAATGAAATGCTTCTTCTAAATTTTTTTAATTTTTTTAAAAAATGAATAAAATTGTTTTTAAAAAGTGAAAAAAATCACATGCACTCAGCTTTATATACACTTACACAAAGTAGAAAGTTAGAGAGCTTCCCAAATACATCAAATCCATTTGTGACTTTACCCAAACTCAAAATAACTACAAATTGTGTACTATATATTGTAAAAATTTTTTATTTTAATGATTTTTTAAGTGAAGTTCTATAATTTTAAAAATCACAGGCACCCCATAGACCCTCAAATACTATTGGCCATTGCCCCTGTTCTTGGTTACCCAACACAACCTGAGAGTAAGCACCTATTGTTAAAGAACTATGTACATGAGCTATAGAAAGAACAAAGAGTAATCAAGCTGGAACTGACCTCAAAGCTTTGTCTCTACTGGCTAGCTTTCATAGTGTCAGAATGGCCTATGCATGCTACCTGAAAAAAAAAAAAAAAGTCAATCATTAACCTTATGCAGCGGTGAATCCTATAAACTACAACAGCTGGCTTGGCAAGATATGGTCACTGGTGCAGTAGTAGCATGACTATAATGGGAATAACCAATCACTTTCTAATTGGATTTTAAGGTCCTCTTCATAAGATGGAGCCCATACCTGACATTGCTATCAGGCCTACGAACATGTGGCTTGACATGTGGTTAGACAGGCCACAGGCCATAGGAGAGAGCCTCATACTATTATTCTGCTAAACAGGTATAGTTATACCCATAGATTAATGCATCTTTCAAGTCGCACCAAGGAAGCTTCCCTATGCATCAGATGATGATTAACACAGAAACCTACAACTGGTCTATGTGCAGAGAATAAGAGACTGCAGAGTGATTATTCATGAAAAGGACACCTATATCAAACTTCTGCCTCCAAATGCTCAGGGATCATCTCAGAAGAGGGGCAGAATGATTGTAAGAGCCAGATATGGTAGATGACCACAAAGAAACAGTTTCCCTGGGAAAGCTATTCATATGAACTCACAGCGTTGTGACAGCATACACAAGTATCATGAGGTATGTACCAAGCAGCATGTATTAAGTTCAGACAAGACAACCTTCCAGCATAGACATGGGGAACTGGATAAGAAACCCCAACCCTACATGAGAAACTATTGGAAACCAATGACTATTGGGAAGAGGAGAGTCTGTCCCTTTTATCAGTGTAACTCTTGATCGGTTAACCAGGCCCTAGTGGATGGACACAA
>NW_008359442.1:4536052-4552638 GCF_000622305.1 Nannospalax galili | reverse complement strand
GAGTAGATGAAATTGGACAGGCAGTAGTAAAGTGCTGGGGTGCAGATGGGGATGGTATCTAAATGTGATCATAATATATTGTGTGAAATTCACAAAAATTCAATAAGGGAGAAAAAAACCACACATTCTCACATACAATGAAATATCAGGGTAATTAAGTATTATTTAACTAGCTAACATACTTAATATTATGTGGGTAACCGTAACAAATGAGAACAATTCAGTAACAGCACTGTAAGTTTATTTCATGTAGATGTGTGGCCTGATTCATGTTGGCTGTATTTATCTACAGGATCCATATTCCCTGAGCTAGATTATCAAGGAAATCTTTCAAATACCATGTCCTTTCACTAACTATATAAACTTCGTAATCATTATCTAAAAATACTCTATGACAGTGATAAGCACTTCAATTTAATGAAATTTTACTTAAAATATTATTATTCATCCAAAAAAAGAAATGGAGCCAAATGATCTGGAAATCTAGATGTAATAGTGCTTTCATGAAAGATGAATATATTGCCTGCAAAATATGCTTCGCCTTGTTTGAAAGTAGATTCCAAACAAAATTCCACAAAGTTTTGCTTGATATTTGATCCAATGAACAGGAGACTAACTTATCAGGAATAAATTCCTGCATTGGTCATAAATATGTAACATTTCCTGTCATGTTCATAGTGCATCTAATCAAAAAATAGCACTGAACACACAGTACAATTGCACTTAAGTGGAATATGCAGTCAGAAAATAGGTCACCCACAAAATAACCTCAGCCACCAGACAAATGACATAATCCTCTGGAAATGAGACGTGAAGTATCATGCTCTGAAAGGAACACACACACACACACACACACACACACACTTGCCGAAACCACTAGAGAGAAGAAAACTGACTCTGCAGAAAAAAATTAAAAGAATGAAGGCATTTAGGACAGTTACCCTAAATTTCTATCGCTTTTTAATCACTGTGTTCTTAAGATTAGCATTGAGCACCTCCTCTTCTCCAGATAGTCAATATTTTTCAACTCTAAGATCAATAATTTACCTTTGGAAGTATTGTAAGATATTTTACGTCACTAGAATGTAAGCTCCATGGGAAGAGAAACACTGCGCTTGCACCTGATTGTTCCAAGTACACTGAAAACAGCACCCAACACATGTTGCTAATCAACATTTGATGGGGGAATAGTGTGCCTTTAGTATAATGTAATTAGGTATAAATGCATAGAGACTGTTCGTGCTGCATATGTCTGCAATTTTCCATTTTTATTTTAACTTCCAAGGGTTCCTTCTTCTATTTATTTGCCTGGTTTTCATGTTTGGTCAGTTTTGACCTACCAAATGTCATAAACAAAGTGACAGTTCTCCATATGCCTAAGTGTGCAAGTGTGTATACATTTAAAGCTATTTACCAAAATAAGCAGGAGCTAGAGTGTAGCCATATGGAATTCATGCATAATTCTAGTTAAAACAGAAATGTGGTTCCATAGCTACTGTTAAATTGTAATGAGGAAATATAGCAATCGTATGTATTAGACTTCCAGAATTACTAAGAACAATTCATGGATTTTGTATTTAAATAGGCCTACAAATTTGATGCTTTATCAGTGGATCAGATATTTTTTATCCACATGCTCATTCACATACATGCACATACATTTATGGCATAGTTTAGTACATTTATAGAGCAAACTATGTTTGAAACTCTGTAAACAGACTCAACTACTTTTTCAATGCTGAAATAAAGGACACAGGAAAATTATAAGCAATATTTGCCTTGCCTTTCTGGAGAACATGAGTTCATAAAACAGCAATCAAAATGAGTCATAAATTGAGTTTAGCATTAATGTCAATTAGTACCCAAGGACATAATGCTGTGGTAAAACATTTAAACTTTACTGACATCAATAGCTATTATCAAGTGAGTTTTACTGGTGTTATAATAAAAAGGGTTGGATTTCACAAAATCCCAGTACTTCCAGAAGTATATCAGGAAGACTCTGGAAAATGCCAAGGCACAGGGATGCAGAACACTAACAGGTCGAAATACTGGCTCAGAGGACATTATCCTCGTGTATATGTGTTCAAGACATATGGAAAATGTTGTCTGAGCACCAGCTCTGAGTCCAGCATCTACTAGGTTAAGAGAGACTAAAACAGAAGTGGGCCTCGCGGTGCTCATCTCAAGTGCGAGAAGACAGGAAGAGAAGACAGGAAAGAGGCGTGAAGAGTTTCAGAATGCAACACTAGTCTTTTCTCTTGGTTAATCTTGTCATCTTCTGCCTGAAGTTGTTCCTAAATCTACTCATAGTCCCCTTTCTCCATGAACTGCCTTCATTCAAACCTTTCTCTTTGTTTATCTGCCCCACTGGCTTTGCCTTCTCCCGCTTTTCCAGCATGTTTAACCTCCACTCAGATCTATGTCACTCTCTGGCCTGAATCATTGCTCTAGAAGATAATTCTTCCTTTATTTCTATACAATTATTTTGTAAGATTCCTCTCTTTCTTCTCTGTAAATTTTACAGTCGTCATTGTGCTTAATCTGTTGCTGCTTATTTTGCTGTGGAGCAACAGCGCCTACTCCACACTAAGCTTCTTGTTTAAACTGTTCTATCATGTAGTCACTACTTTTCAGCTCTGCTGAGCAAGAGAACTTGGACTCCATCACTGCTGACAACAGCTCTGAGCCTCTGCCAGACACAGTGTCACCTTCCACCTGTTTGGTCTGAATAAGAACTCAGGATGAAAAGTAGATACGGCTCAGGAGTATTTCCAAGTAAGACCTGACAGGAGAAAATAGTACTTTCTTACTTGAGCTCTAAAGCATTGGCTTAGTTTTCTACTTCATTTAGACTGTTGATTTTACTATGAGTCAGTATACAAATATTTAAGATATCCTGTTCATTCTGAACTGACCTGAAAACTCCACTTCATGTTTCTTATCACACTTGCTTCAATGGTCTAGCTTGGAGCAGCGATACTGCATGTCTGCCGAACTGGATGTGTCTCCCTTTGCATATATATCACCCTTCTCTATGGTGCAAGGCTTACTTTCTTCTTAACTAGTTCGTGGTCTGAATCTTTTGGTTCTGGTAGTTTAAATGTACATGAGAAACAGGCAACTCACTATCTCTTTTTAAAGGCACTTCAAAGTCATGGAAGTTACCATATAAATCTACTTGCCTATTTTTCTTCTGAATATCTTTTTCTTTAACTTTCTGTATGTCCTTCCCTAATCTTCTTTGCCATGTTGGAACGCATCCTCTACTGATAATGTACTATTGATGGATCTGCACTACTCCATTCCCAGGCCTGTATAAATCTTTTCTTGAGCAATAAAAGTATTCGTAAGATCCTGTCCTGAATACATTATACTTAATCTAAAGCGTAACTCATCCCCCATTTTCATCAATCTTTTCCTTCCAATTTAAAACCATCTCTTTTTGAACTGCCTATACAAAATAGCAACAGTCACCAGTTATAATATTTCAGAGTAATATTTTACTTTATATGTTAAGGAACTTTGCGAATTATTTTAAGGCTAAATAAGTTATTCTATATTTGTAATTGCTTTAGATCTCACATTTTCTATTATGTCTTCACTTTATCATGGTTTAATGATGTTTATCATTCAATTCCACACAACCTGATAATGTATATTCTTAGATTGCTTTTGTCATTAATGCAGAAACAGCATTATTTTATGCAAGTAGAGAATCAACAGAGATACAGACACTTCTTGTTACTGTTATTTTACCCTTGACCTTCTACAATTAAATTGTACTTAAAATTCTACATTTACTAAGTTAAGCAAAATATTAAAACTTTAATTGCATAAGGGATATTCAGAAGTACTCTCTTTACTGAATAATGGCACTTAATTACTATTCTGAGATTTTTAGGAGAATCTGCTATGAGGCCAGTGAGCTGGCTGAGCTGGCAAAGGTGCTTGCTGACAAGCCTGATAAGACTTAAGTTTCATCCCCAGAACCAACATGGTAAAAGGAGATGATGCTTCCCACAAGTTGTTTCCTGACCCTCACACTGCACTGTAGCACACACACACACACACACACACACACACACAAACAAAATAAATGTAATAATATTTTAAAAGAACCTGTTACAAACCAAATCATTCTTTGACATCCTATATTATTTCCTTTAACTCTGTGAGCAAAGATATCAATCATGATACTTTGTTTTTCATTTAGGAAACATTCTTTCTTAGAGATATTCAAGTCCATGTATGCTGAGTTTTTAATTTCTCTTTCATCAAGACTTTGCCTTGTTTTGTTTTTAATAATTGAATTTTTAGAATTTCATACATAAATACTGTATTTACATCATTTCTAGCTCTCACTTAAACCCTCTTACTCCCTCAGTGTCCACCTCCACTCCCTCTCAGTTTAGTGACCCTTTCTTTAATTATTGTTGTTATATACATATACATATGCATAGAGTTGCTAAGATGCTTAAATAATATAGTATAATATAATATAATATAATATAATTAATATTGGGGCTGGAGAGATGGCTCAGAGGTTAAGAACACTGGTTGTTCTTGCAGAAGGCCTGGGTTAGAATCCCAGCACCCACATGGCAGCTAACAACTGTCCATAACTCCAGTCCCAGGGGACGCAAAAGCCTCTTCTGAATTCCACACGAATTGCATGACATAGGTGCACTTACCTACATTCAGGCAATACACGCATACACATAAAATAAAAATAATAAATTTTAAAAAATTTATTTAATATAATTAATATTTTATTACTCTATGCAAAAAATTAAGTAAAAATACTTTCTATTTCTAAATAAATTTAAGATTTTTCAGCTTCAAAATATTTTTAAATCTTTACTGAAAATAATGCTGGTCATGTCGAAGATAAATTTCAGTCATGTCAGAATTTAGCTCTTTAAAATGCCCAGTGTTAAGAACAGTAAGATTTTTCTGTCAGATTCCACTGTTTTTCTGGCATCCTAATGTAAAACATGACATTCCTGGTTTTTAGCAAATTTTATTGCAAACCACCCCAATCAGAAACACACAATAAACGTCCACTCTCACCAATTACATATTTAGTGACACAGCATAAATTATACATAATTCTAATAGAATAATTTAATGGCTTTGATATGGCATCATTTTAAAATCTAAAAGTGAACCCAAAGTGAATCACTGCATAGTTTTCAATGCATTTTCCCACATGCTTAAATATCAAGTTATATCATCACAAATATTCTAAGGATTTAATTATGCTAGATGGATTTTAAGCCAATTTACTGTCAGTGTTTGCCCTCAGAACTACCAAAAGGAAGTGACTTTTGTTTTCAAGTTATGAAGCTTGCCACCCATCAACACCCAAGCAGTTTCTTATATATTGTTTATTTTTCTTTTAGGTGTATGGGTGTATTGCCTGCATATATGTAAGTACCCACAATGCAGTGTTCATAGATTTCAGAAGAGGATCCACTGGAACTGGAGTTACAGACAGTTGCTAGCCACCTTGTGGGTGCTGGGAATCAAACCCAGGTCCTCTGGAAGAGCAGCCAGTGTTCTTAACCACTGAATCATCTCTCCAGCCTCCAAGCCATTTCTTTTTTTTTAAATTGAATTTTGTGTATTTCATGCAAAACATCTCTGTCATCTTTATAACCCCTCCCCCATCCACACCACCCCATTCCCCCAATGGATTTCATGCATTCTGTCATTTATATTAAGGCCTATCAAGTCAAGTTAGTGTACCCAGACATCCATCAGTGAAAGCTCATCCACCAGGGTCTAGTCAGCCTATTTAAAGTCACTCCCATTAAAGAAAATCAGCTCTCCCTCACCCAGCAGTAATCAGCTGCCAATAGTTCTTCATCTAAGATTGGGGCCTGCTGTCCATTTCCCCCGTTCTATGCTGGGTTTTTGATTGCTTGAATTTGCATGGGTCTTGTGCATGATGATACCATTACCAGAGGGAGACTCATCTCCTGAGCAAGGCCCCAGGAGCCTGTAAGACTGCTTCCAAATGGTCATGCATCCCCTCTTCTTCAATATTCCCTGAGCCCTGGGTGGGTGGTATTTAATATAGGAATCCTTTTCAAGGACTCTGAAGACTTATTCTCTATGCTTTGGCCATCTGTGTCCTTTTGTGTTCATTGCCTTCTGTTGCATGAGGGACCTTCATTGATGAGAGCTGAGAGATGCATTATTTGATTTTCTACCCCTTGTTCCGCTATGTTCCACAAGTCATAGGTATAGAGATTCCATTGCCGATGGGTCACTTAGGGTTGGGCATTTCACAGACATTTATTCTCTATATGTGACCAGTTGTGGAACTCTGTAATAGTCTCTGTCTGTTGCAAAAGAAACTTCTTTGATGAGTGGTGACCGGCATACTTGTCTGTCAATACAAGCTGAAGGCTATATAACAAAAAACAGTGTCAGATAGTACAAAGTTCCCTTGAAGTTGCCGGCCAGGTTAGTCCAAAAGACTCCCAAAATTACACAGGCTATTGCTACAGCCCTTAACTGCCTCCCAGAATTGAAAGTAAGACCCTATTGCAGAGGATAGGACATACTTAGGGAACAAGATAAAAGCTTATTCACAGCAAAGGAAACCCTCAAGTGAAGAGATAACCCACAAAATATATGAAAATCTTGACCAGATACCCATCTGCCAGAGGATTAATATCTATATTGGGTTTTTTTTTTTAATAATCCCAATGTGGAAATATACCAAGTGCTCCTCTACTTGTCAGTGAATATATTGTTACATCTATGCAATAGAATTCTACTAGGACACTTAAAAGAATGACTAAAACACAAAATAATAAGACTGCATATTATATGACCTGATTTATATGAACCTCTTGGAAAATTTATCTAATCAAAAGACATAAAGCAGATGTAGAGAGTTTAATCAGAGTTACAAGGTAACTCTTCGAGGTCATGGATATGCTGTGATTGAGTGATGACTTCCATGTCATATAAAATTCTCAAAAATATCTAAAGATATACTTTAATATGTATATTTTGTTTTTTACTAATTATTTAAATATTTTATTTATTAATTTATGTGAATAAGTATGTATGTATGCCTGCATGTATGTAAGGACACCGATGTTCTGTAGTACCAGTGGCGGCCAGAAGAGGGAGACTAATCTCCTGGAACTGGAGTTTGGGATGGTAGTTAGCCCCCATGTGGGTGCTGGGAATCGAACCTGGGTCCTCTGGAAAAGCAGTCAGGGCTCTTAATTGCTGAGCCATCTCTCCAGCCCTATATTTTGTTTTATATAAATTATACATTAGTAAATTGATTTTTAAGAGAGTTTCAGAAATTGTTGTTTAGCACTATAGCATATTCATTAGTGAATATTCCTGGCCACTTCACTCTGTGAAGATTGATTTCCAACCTTTGTTCCTGCTTATATTTCAGATACATAAAACATATGTTGGAGCAGAATATCTAAAAGACCACTGATACCTGTTCCAAGTAAGTGAAATTTGTCTCTGGATTCAGTGGTTAAAAGGGGTACCAAAAAATAATGGTAGCACAATCCAAACAACAAGGTCACAAATTTGCTTCTATGAATCGTTTCCTCAAAAAAGCAAAAAAGTGGATAGAAGGTACTGTGTAATTCAGCTCTTTATAACCCAATTATTCTCTATTCTCATCCTGGGGCACTGCCACAGGGCCACCGTATAATTCCTCAACTCTAAAGGAGCTCTTGGAACCAGAGCTCTACCTGGCCAGGGACCAAGGCCAAAGGGTTGTGCTCTTGCGTGCCATACCTACCAGAGCTTCTTCCTCCTGCTTCACAAAGATCATGGCCCAGCCACTAAATTCTCCTACTAGTATGGAGCTTCCTACTGAATTAGCTTAACTCACCTGTAAACACAGTTCTATCTGGCCTGGCAAACTCAACATCAAACACTGTCTCGATCATGTTAAATTCCCTCAGTAATGCCTATCTTTCCTCTATTGCCTTCCATCCTCGGATATTTATGGGGACTTCAGGAGGCAAAAACCAAGTGTCCCTTGTGGCTCATTCATCAGGGACTAATTTCCCCTATGTTGCCTCAAATTATGTAATCTTTGTCTCAAAGAGGGGTAAGTAGTTATGCTTCTCAGTTGTAACTACTAGTTCCGCAGCACTATGATTAATCCCAGTTGCTCCCATGTCCCATAACCTCGCAAGCCAGGATTTGAGAGGCTGTTTTATTTGTCAGTTGCATAGGAAATTGAATAAAATCAGAGAGTTATATACTCTTGCTCACCAATACATACACACAGCCTCTCCACCATCCCAACATCAGTATTCCATACCCAAATGGCACATGTGTTATAATCTATGATTCAGTATTGGCAAATCATTGTTATTCATGAGCCATAGTTTGCATCTGGGTTGACTCTTCCTTTTGAAATTCACTGGGTTTTGACAAGGTTTAATGATACCATTATAATATCATTAAAAAAACAGTTTCACTGTGCTAAAACTCCTTTGTTCTTTTCCTGTCTATCCCTCCCTACCCACCCTTCTTCTGGAAACTATCAACACTTTTATTTTCTCCATAGTTTGGGGTTTTACAGAATGCCACATAGGGGGAAACAGAGCATGTATGTAGCTTTTTCAAATGGGATAATTTTACTTAGCAAAATGCATTTAATGCTTTACTTATCTTCTCATAGAGTAATGGCAAGTGTAGGCTCTCCTGTATGGCTATAAAATTTCAACGTATTTGGCTAAATACCAAAGGACACAATGACGTGCCTGGTGTAGGCTTAAGCTTAATTTTGTTCGAATGTCTCCTCTGATTTTTTTTAAATTTTACACTCATGACTAAATATTTCATAATAATAAACACTTCCATTACACCAATTTCAAACAAATATGTGGGTTTTACGGCATGTCTTAGTCTTCCTTATCTGCCACTTATTGTTCTTAATGGATAAAGATCATTCCATAAATTTCCCCTAAACCATTAGATCAAAGCAACATTTTATACCAAATGAATTACATGGAAAACCGAAGCATCTATCCTAAGAATTATTTGGGAAACTAGAGTGTTTTTCTCTAATTACTCCAACAAATTATAGCTCTTTTGTGTGAATTCAAATGGTGCTTTTCTCAGAGGAGTCCCTCAGAATGGCTTATTTATCATGTACTTACAATATGCTCTATTACTGCACATTTTTCAAAATTAAGAGTTTTGCCTGCCTGCTATTTTATCCAATTAATATTTCTAACCCAGGATGTCCATTTCCTTCACACTCAGAGCCCAGCATCTGCTTAATGATCTGATTCATGTCTTTGTTCATTTAGCTCCAAAAGGTTGCTGGGCTATTTGTGCATCAAAAAAGAACAGCATCATCAGAGCCCAACAATTTTAAGAAAAACAATACAAGATGACTCAGATAAAACCAGAATAAAGAGCGAGACATACGCCATTCACCAGGATGTTATGACTCCAGGTCTAAGCCATTGTATCTTTAATCCTTGAACATACATCTATTTACTGGTTCCAAAAACATTAGTCAGCACCATTGAACAACTGTGTGAAAAGTGCTATGAATAATTTGTTTAAAAATATTTTTCTTTGTGCTCACAGTTATTTAAACTCATGAAGAAGCCTTGGATAGTCACTCATGCTTTGGACAGGGAGGTGTTTCCTTTAACAGGAGACTCTACTTCTAAGGGCACAAAGGTAATAAGGACTTTGTATTCCAACTTTAAGTTTTAACAAACATATTTCTCTTGAAAGGATAAAATTCGTTTTTAAGGAAGGAAGACCCTACTTCATGTCTGAACAAAAATACTTTTAAAAGATCAATCACAAGAGTGACAGCATATACAGCCAAGAAAGGAGGCAAATAAACTGTGAATAAATTACATGCAGAATTTGAGGTTGTCACATCCCTGGTATGAAGATGCTGTTTTGTGACGAAAATCTTGACCAGACTCTTTGTCTAGAAATTTGTGCCATCATTATTTTGGGGATATGCATATTTGGTCACCAAAATGAGATTCAAGACACTAAAGGTAGGGGTTAGGAAACTGGTTCAGTTGGTAAAGTGCTTTCTAGACAAACCTTTGGACCTGAGTTCAGGTCTCTTGGTCCCACGTAAGAAGCAGGGTATGGTATAATTGAGCAAGAAACCCAACATCCACCTCTGGCTTCCATAGGAACGCATATGCAGATTTGTGCATGCATGCAGATGTTCATAAACACACATACACACACAGATATTGATAATAAAATATCTTAGAAATAAAACTAATAGTTGAATCCTTTTACTATTTTTAGATGATACCTTCGTCACATCTTGAGTCATAATATAATGTATTCTACTCACTTTTAGGTTTTCAATATAGGGTATATTTCATGTGAATCAGCTGTAGGAATGTGTACCTCAAAGCTGGGAGCAGGCCTGAAGAGATGGCTCAGAAGTTAAGAGCACTCACTGCTCTTGCAGAGCATCAAGAATCAGTTTCCAGCATCCATATGATGGCTAACAACCATCTGTAACTTCAATTCCAGGGTATCCAATGCCTGATGCCCTGTTCTGACCTCCATGGGCATTGCATGGCATGGGTGCACTTACATCCATGCAGGCAAAACACTCATACACATAAAAGTACTAATAAATAAAATATTTTACGGAGACCACTGCAGAAGAAGTGGTAGAAAAATTGTAAGAGCCAAGATTGATTGCATGAACATAAGGAAACAAGTTTCAGGCCACTGGAAACTTGCTCATATGAACTTGCAGCAATGCTGACAGCATGCACAAGACCCACTGCCAACTCAATCGGACAAAAGCCCAGCAATGGAGCAGGGGAAACAGGCAGCAGGCCCCAACCATAGCCAAGGAACTTTGGGAATATGATTATTGTGGAGTGAGGGAGAGTAGATCTTCTTTAAGGGAGTGACTCTAGATAGACTGACTAGACACCAGTGGATGAACTTGCACTGAGGGGCATCTGGATAGAAATGCTTGACCAGATGGAACTTAACATATATACAGATTACCTAAAATTTGGTGGGGGCTACAGGGGGGTAGGGAGGGGGAGGGAACTCTAAATTTCATTATGGTGTTTTATATGAAATGCACAAGAAAATAAATATCTAAAATGAGAAAAAAAGAGTTCCTAAAAAATTTGAAAATTTTAAAAATTAAAAAAATAAAAATAGGCCAGGCATGGTGGTGCATGCCTTTAATCCCAGTACTTGGGAAGCAAAAGCAGGCAGATCTCTGTGAGTTCGAGGCCAGCCTGGTCTACATAGTGAGTTCCAGGATAGCTGGGGCTACAGGGAGACCCTGTCTCAAAAAGGCCCCCAAAATTTTTAAATTAAATTAAGTTAAAATTAAAATTAAAAAAAAAATGGGAGCAGTGGTGTGCATTTGACATCCCAGGACTGGGAGACAAGAAAGAACAGGAGGACTTCTGGAACTTGCTGGCCAGTCAACCTTGCCCTAACTGGTGAGTTCCAGGTTAGTGAGACATCCTGTCTCACAAAAGAAGGTGGACAGTGCATGAGGAGGAATAATACCCTAAGTCAATCTATGACTTCCACATGTGTACCAGCACCTGCACATGTGCACGCACACACACACACACACACACACACACACACACACACACACACACACACACAATGTGTACCTCTTAGTTTCAATTTAGGATGTTCTTAGATACTGAACAGTTGACTAGAATTTGACCTGATATTCCTCCAACAAGCTATGTATCAAAATGTTTAGTTATCTCAAGCATTTCCCCCCCCCCTTTTTTTTTAACTTTCTTCAAGTACTTTTTCCACTACATACCTTGAACTCTGTAAAAATATCATTAAAATACTTGGCGTTTGACAGCTTTAGCAATATGTTCTGATCCACCTCAGCACCACAGATAGAGCTATTACTGCATCACTGTTCACAGCATCCACACTGGTTTAGGACACTTTCTGAGATCTCCTAAGACAATGACAAAGGAAATTACTTGGGCATCTCTTAACCACTAGATATTTATTCATAAATTGAAAGCAGAGAACCACTAACACAACTATAAGAAACATTTCCAGGAGCTCAGTGGTTAAGAGCACTGACTGCTTTTGCAGAGGACCTAGGTTTGATTTCCAGCACCCATACGGAGACTAACAAGCATCTAGTCAACTCCAGTTCCAGAGAAATCTGGCACCCTCTTCTGACTTCCGTGGGCATTGCACAACACAGGTATACTAACATACATACATACACTCATATGCAAAAATTACACAAAATTCAATAAAAACAAACATAAAAAATAAGTAACTTTTTAAAAAAGAGACACTTCCTCCAACATGTTACATGGCAAAATAGTAATAACAACAGCACTTCCTGCAGTATATATTGCAACACGAAATAAAAGCCGTACTCGTGTGCAGCATTGTCATTCTCTAGTAACAAGATAGCCACAAGCACAGTGGTGGAGATTTTGACTTCCTTCCTCTTTCTATCCCCGTGAACCAGCCCATCAAAACTACATCTGAGAGAACTGATTTGTTTCAATTTTCACTATGATCAAGTAATTGAAATAAGAAAGGGAATTTGAAAAGAACCAAAGAAATTAGTAAATTTTCTTAATGTATTAGAAAACAATGATACAGGATGCCGACAAAAAATACTATGGTCTCAGTAAACAAATAAAGTATAATTTAGTTAAATGCAAATTTTGTAAAAATAGATATAAAGTACTGTGGCATAAAGAAAAAGAAAGAGGATTCTAAATCAAGATGCTCTCTCAGTTGTAACAGGGAGGCAGAAGAAAAATAGGCAGCTTCTCTGCTTCTATATTATTATATATAAAAAAGAGATAACAATCTGACAGAAGTTGTCACCAGGATGCATTAATTTATATAAGTGAAAATACCATACAGTGTCAATGCATTCTATTTTAATATAAATACATACACAGAGTCAGCAGTGTGATACACACAGCACAGCATTGTAATCGCATATAAATATAGAGTATAAATGCTAAGGACTTTAAACATGAAAATTACTTAGTCATTTTGTTCATTCTCCATTTTGTTTGCATAAGATAATACTAGTTTTCTTGGGATAAAATTAAAGACGTATTAAAAGAGTCCTTTAAAATCTTTTCGTGAAACGAAATAATTTAGAATCAGTATTAAATGACAAGACCCCTCTATGTCTTCTTTGAACATTAAGACATTTTACAGATTTTTAATTTTTTAAAAATTCTTTTAGTTTTAAATAAAACATTTAAATGAGAATATTTGAAAAACAAGAATGTCTCACAAGAGTTGTCTCTAATATGCCCTAGAAAAGTAATATGTAAATATATGGTTTGTAAAGACAAGGTAAATTGGAAACAGAATGTATCATTTGGGGAAATTCCAGCCAGAGCACCTAAATAATAAGAGCACTTTTTCTACTAATCCATTGCTAATAACTAAAGACACCAAAAGACAAAATCGAAGCCTGCATTGATTCTCCCCACACACCACCCCACTTCATTTTCATAACAGAGAGAAGATGTGATTAGCAGGATTATAGGCATGTGAATAAAACCAAAACAGATTGTGTCAAGTCTCTCCTAAAATATTTTTGAGCCAAATATAAAAACTTAAACATGTATTCTTAAAAGCATAACAATTGCCAGATGGATAGGCCAAACTGAAAGACTCCTAAGAGGTTGGAGAGTGACCATGGAGGCAAGTGGCTGTCAGTTAATGAATGTTGCACAGCAAATTGCATGGAAACTGAACTCTAGCCTTTGTCTCTCCGGTGGTTGCTGTCCCATCCTGCTCAGGACACTTCCACCCTGGAGTCTCAGATGGGCATTCCCAAAATTCTCACTCAATTTGCAACATTCCAGCCTCTAGAATAAACGGGAGTACACCGTCTTGTTTCTCAACTTCCATTTTTCCACTCTGGACATAAAAAAAATTATACTGATAAATTTATACTGAAGTTTATACTGATAAATTAGTTTTACAACTGATAGCTAGAGGAATTTCTGAATGATTTCTTAGTTAATTTAAGTTCACTACATTTTTTCTTAATTTTGCAAAATAAATACCTGATACCACTCTAGAGTTGGTTCAATTACTACAGAAATAAAACTAACACAAAGTCAAAAGCATACAGGTCCCTAGACAGTTGCCATATCTTATTTTATAAAAATAATAAATTAGAAGTTGATGTTTCAGTTTACATGGCCTAAGACAGAAGTCTTTTTTTTCCCCTAAACCATACAAAAAGAGATATCCTGAAGTTTGGATTCATAACCCACACAAAATTTAACAGTTTATCTTCTGTAAGATAATATTTTTCTCAAATGTTGGGTTACCACTTAAAAATAGCCGTTGTATTAACTGGTCAACGACAAATTTAATTCTGTACAGTGGCACATAGGAAATCTTATTTTAAATATGAAGATACATACATCTTTATAATCCTGAATGCTGATGCTTAAGTTATTCCTAAGGTTTCTGAAACTATTTTCACATCTCAAGATAAAATATCCTCATACTACATTATATGTCATGCATTCAGTTATGTTTCTTAAAATATTGTTGCTACAGTGATCACCATGAAATTTATTAACTGAATACATTTAGAATCTACCAGAAGTAAGGGGCTGGAGAGATGGCTCAACACGTAAGAACACTGGTTGTTCTTACAGAAGACCCAGGTTCGAATCACAGCACCCACATGGCAGCTAACTACTGTCTGTAACTCCAGTCCCAGGGGATCCAACAGCCTCTTCTGCCCTCCACGGGCATCGCACGACACAGGTGCACTTACCCACACACAGGCAATACACGCATACACATAAAATAAAAATAATAAATAATAAGTATTTTTAAAAGAATTTCATGATATAGTAGATAAAAATTGAACATATAGTCATGCACCTCCTCCCTGGCTCTTATAATCTTTCTGCCCCCTCTTTTGCAATGGTCTCTGAGCCCTGGGTGGGTGGAGTTTGTATAGGAGTCCTGTCCAAGAACCCACACTCTGCAGACTCTTGGGTGAGGAAGAGCTGATCTTCTTAAAGGAAGGAACTCTAAGCCAGCTGTGGTGGTGCATACCTTTAGTCCCAGCATTAGGGAAGAAGAGGCAGGTGAATCTCTGTGAGTTCAAGGCCAGCCTAGTGTACATAGTGAGTTCCAGGCCAGCTGGGCCAACACGGAGACTCTGTCTCAAAAAGACCCAAAAAGAAGGTAGGGGAGGGACTCCAGATAGGTTGAAGATAGGTTGACTAGACCTCAGACTTGCACTGAAGGATGTCTGGGGACATTAACTTGACTCGATAGGCTTGACACAAATGACATAATGAGTGAATCCCAGTAGGGTTCAGTGGAGTGGGTGCTGTAGGAGGATGCCAGTGGGGAAGGAGGTATAAAGATGATTAATATTTTCTCTATGAAATGCACAAAAATTACAGAAAGAAAAAAAATAAACATATGTCTGACCTATCGACCCTGAAAGTCTGGAAATCTGTGTTTTTAATCTGGAAGCCTAGACTATTCCTTACAAGAAGCAGATTTGAGAAATACTGATTTAATCATTAGGCATTTCTGGATGCCAGTGGGGAAGGAGGTATAAAGATGATTAATATTTTCTCTATGAAATGCACAAAAATTACAGAAAGAAAAAAAATAAACATATGTCTGACCTATCGACCCTGAAAGTCTGGAAATCTGTGTTTTTAATCTGGAAGCCTAGACTATTCCTTACAAGAAGCAGATTTGAGAAATACTGATTTAATCATTAGGCATTTCTATCACATGGGGAGAGCCACAGCCCCCGCCGCCATTACAAGATGGCGCCGGTATCCGGACCTTCTTAATAGTAAACATCCTGCTGCGCCCATAAGGGCCGTGCACAAGAGCCTGCTCTCCCTCGCCTCCTCCCGTGGCGTGATCTCCAGCAACCAATCCGCTTCTTATACGTCATAGATGGGACCTTTAGACTATATAAGCAACCGCTCTCCCGCTTCTCGGCATCTTCGGTCTTTAAGCTTCTAAGAGTGTAAGATGCGCATACAATAAACTGCTGCAGAAGGATCCTGACTTGTCCTCCCGCGTCGTTCTTGCCGGCGAGACGGAAAGCGGTCGGGGACAGGGCGTGGTGGCGCACACCTTTAATACCAGCACTTGGGAGTCAGAGGCAGGCAGATCTTTATGAGTTCGAGGCCAGCTTGGTCTACATTGTGAGTTCCAGGCCAGCTGGGGCTACAGGGAGACCTTGTCTCAAAAAGACAATGAAGAAAGAAAATTGGCAGCAATAGCCATCTACAATGTTCTGGGTGTTCTTATTTTGTATAATCCTAAAAACAATCTGGTATTACAATTATGCTAGTAAGAAAACCAGAATCATGAAATTTAAGTCTTTTTTCCAAGGTAAAATTGTACATGAACAAAGTTTGGGAATTAAATCTGGATCAGCTTTACTATTACATTCAATTCTTGTCCCTAACACAGTACACATTTTAGTACAGGAGAAACTTAACAGGTATTATCCAAATTAAAAGTAAAGAAAAAAAGAAATTGGCTCAGCAGTTAAGAGCATAGCTGGG
>NW_008359442.1:4522079-4531234 GCF_000622305.1 Nannospalax galili | reverse complement strand
CTTCTTATACGTCATAAATGGGACCTTTAGGGCATATATAAGCAACAGCTCTCCCACTTCTCGGCGTCTTCGGTCTTCATCCTTAGTATGCTATGTAAGAGGCTAATGAAATAAACTGCTGCAGAAGGATCCTGACTTGTCCTCCCGCGTCATTCTTGCTGGCGAGACGGAAAGCGGTCGGGGACAATCACAAGCTAATTATTACCCTTACTAAAAAACCTTTTTAAAAGCTCCAATTGCTTAAAATTACATTTTTCCCCTGAGACCTCCACCTGTGGGTCTCATCCTCCTTCATTGAACTACTCCCCAAATATCTAAACTTTGTCATTGAAAAGTGCTGCAAATGTTGAAGAGACCTAACTCCCTGTCCTGCTTCATCCAACCTCTTGGATTAGTCTTTTCTCCAGACTGAGGAGCTCACTCCCTCAAACCCTCAAAACTGTATGATTTCCAGCATCTTGTCCCTTCCTCTGTTCTGCTCTCCCTAGCCAGCTCACACCCACCCAGCACTGTCCTTGGATAAATCCCTGCCCCACATAAGAGAAACCCAGACTCTGTGTGGCCTCAGCTCACAAGGAGGTCACCATTAACTCTTCACTGGATTTGTCACATATTTTAACCCAGTTGAACTGAGTCCATTAAAAACCTCTACCAGCTGAGCTTGAACTTCAAACACAATACTAATTTCTTGGCCCTGTCATACTTCAACGGTTAATTTGGAGAGAGTAAGAGCTTTACATTGAATTCTCTATGAATTTTTGTGAATATTTTTGAACTTCCCAGTAGCATGAGATCCTAGAATCTATTAAAAGGCAATGAGATAGATTCCACAAAGACCTTGAAGAAATCCACATCTTTACATTTTTCATTCTCACATATTTTGTTCAAAGACTTAACAAAATCAACATGAAAAAGTTCTTTGAAATTTCAAAGTTTGATTGCAACAAATTTAAAATCCCCAAATATCATTCCCGTCTCTCAGTCAGTAAGAAACAAACTTCTGACACAATTTTGCAGCAAGGGTGATAGATGTTCAAGTCTGCCTTTGGGAGTTGCAGTGATTCATCATATTATTCTTTATACATTTTCATCCTCCACATAATACTGTGTCTTAAAGAGATAGAAAACTTTTATATCTGACATTCATAAATGTGGATTTGGACAAATTTTAACCACCTAAGTATATTTCTTTGGGAAAGCAATGGTGTTATTATGGATTCTTTTACTTTCTTCCTTTTTTTATATACAAAGTGCCCAGAAAACTAAACTTGGGTTAATACTCTGTCTTCCACTTAAAATTCTCTCACATTATTTTATAATATACTGTCCTCTGTATTTCAAATAAGTAGGAAAAATTGAATTGTTTTAAAGAATTCAGAACCTATAAAATGAATGGAAAATCTTGACAAGAAAAATGATTTCCTTTCTGTTCATATGCTTCACAGAAGTAGACCTTTTTCCACCTCTTGAAATGCAGCCATTGAGCCAGTTGCTATGAAATTTTCATTCATCCTCAGACCAACATATTAAAGAGCACAAAATTTTTCCTGACCTTGGTAGTTGTGAATTCCTGATGACCAATCACCTAGAAATTATGAACAAATCATTTCAACACTTTTACCGAGGTTTCCATATTATGGGAATATAATTTATATTTTGTCACTACAAATATATTTGCAATATTAAAAGTGGAGTATTTCACAAAAATACTAATCTTCTCAGTGATGACGACAATGGTGAGCATGATGATGAAATAAAAGCATCAAACCGAGCTCCTCATTACAAAATCACCAAGGATAATACATCAGTACCAATATTTTCACCATGTTGTGTCCAACAAACTCCACATACCCTTTATGGTCTCCCAGAAAGCATGCATGAAATATATGACATTTCTTGTATGACAAATGAGGAAACTGAGGTTCAATTAAATCACCCTTATCAAATTTGAGGACTTATGTGGAGCCAGGAAATTATGCTGCACATTTTGCCAATGTTGCTTGATTTAACTTTATAAATATTTTATGCAGTAGACATTAATGCACCTGTTTACAGTTGACCAAGCAGGCAAAGAGAAATAAAGTTTACTAACCTACCAGAAAAAGAAGATTCAGGTTACCAATCTAGGTTATCTGCTTCTGAGTCGCATCTTCTTAACCACAATTTATAAACATAAACAAAAGAAGCTTTAACTGATGTAGGCAAAAGTGAAGCTTCACCTACCGGCACCTTCACAGCTTATAAGACAAACAGAGAAAATAGCTCGGTAACGACAAAAGCGCAGACGAAACACAAAGGTAAAGAATCAAGTTGTAGATAAAAACCCACATAGGCAATCAGAAAGGGCAGGCTGTGAGGCGAGGACCCAGCTGAGAAAGTCCTCAGGATGACTGAAGTTTCTGCAAGGGGAAGATGAAGATATGGGTCTACCATTCAATCCAAAACAGCGCAGTCTTCTCTATTTACCACCTCCCTTTAAAAAGGGAGAATTTAGATTACATGCTCCCCAAAACAATATGTCTAAATATCACTATTGATGATGTTAAAAGGGAAATTTCAAAAAGAAAAAAAAAGAACATTAGACATCGAAGTGGTAAAGAATACCTAGCAAGAAATGACCACCAAATTAAATCCTCAGAATAATTAATTCCAAATGACCTCCTGCTACATGCTTTTAGGTTGGTTAGGCAATTCATTAAATCTTACTTTTTTGCAGAGTATTATTACTAAATACTATATTTGGCCTGCTTTAGGCAAAACACCGGCAGTTCCTGGGACTGAAACAACAAATAAAGCAGAGCTCTGCCTTCAGGAAATTAGGAGTCTATTGGAAATACCAATAAGTAAGCAGAACCTCAAAATCAGCATGATAAGTACACAAGGAGATATGTGCCTGGGTGACCAGAAGATACACAGTAGGGAACTCACAGCTGCCTTTACCTGCGCACTCAGCTCCAGGAACTCTGTGACTCAGCACACGGGGATTCAACTGTCACCAAATAATGTTAAAAAGCCTCTTTTTCTTTCCTTTCTTTTTACTTTTCTTTTCTTTTGCTTAAAAAGTCAGGAGTCAAGAGGCACATTTTGGTTTTGTTTTTTAAATTATTTTACTGAGTTTTTGCAAATTTCATGCAACGGATTTTGATCATATTTAAACCCCTCATCTATTTACATCCTCATTATGCCCTACCCAATTTCATACCCAATTTCATATATATATATATATATGTGTGTGTGTGTGTGTGTGTGAGAGAGAGAGAGAAAGAGAGAGAGACCTATAGAGTAAAATTTGGGGGGGCAGTTTTCTCTGATTTTTGCATTCACTCTTTCGTTACTTAAAGGAATTCACATCAATTTGACATTCCCTATTTAATGACTTAGAAAATGAATTCATCTCCATTTGACAGTAGGATTGAGGGAGACAGAAAGCATTTCTTACAGTAATTGCACAAACACCTAACACAAAATTAAATACCTTAAACATGTAAAGAAGATTATTTCTCACGTTCTAAAGGACAGTTTCTGGTCAGTTGACATAGCCGTGTATTTTGCTTTGGACTGTTCGATCACAGTTTGCTTCAGAAAAAGCACCTTGCATTCTATGTTGTAGGAAAGGGTTAAATCTCTAACATGAAGATGTAAATGAAGGTAACATAGCTAATTGCTGTTAAATTAACGTTATATCTCTTACCATGAACTCAAAGGCACTGGGAGATAATCTTTTTCTTTTCCCTTGCAGAAACAAGACTGAGTTACAAAATGTGAAGGTTTTTTTTTTTTTTTGGCCCCAGGAACCATCTCTTCTTTCTTTCATCCCTTTGCTCCCCTCCTTTTTTCATTTCTTTTAAAAATCTTAACAAGTTCATTGGGGTTGCTAACAGAGCATAGGTTAGGGATTTATTTACAGAAGAGTGGGCACCCCATACCCATTTACAGCTGCACTGGAAAGTCCACACTCAAGTATATAGATCCTGTGACTTCCAGACGGCTACACAAAATGGCAAGAGATGCCTCATGGTGTTCTCGGCTTGTCTGTCCTTAGCCCCTCCTCTACATGCAGCTAAAGTCAATTGATTGGGTGGGAGGGGTAACTGACTTCTCCACTGACTCCTTGAGTAACCTAAAATTGTGTTCTCAAATCTCCTTTGGTGTGGGTCCATCCACTGGAGGCTGGTTAACCTACCAAGACTCACACACTTAAAAGAAACTGTCTCTCTCCCTCCCACCATCCATCAGTTGTGAAAAGTCCCTTAGGTTAGATTAGGGTTTCTTACCCACTTCCCCATGTCTTTGGTAGTATTTTGTCTGGTTTGAGTTTGCATGGGACTTGTGCATACTGTCAACATTGCTGTGAGTTCATATAAGTAACTGACCAGCTGTTTGGAAAGTTTCCTTGTGGTCACCCACCACTTCTGGATCTTATAATCTTTCCACCTTTTCTTCCACAATGATCTCTAATCCTTGGGAAGCAGAAATTTGGTGTAAGTGTCCAATTCAGAGGTAATCACTCTGCAGTCTCTTAGTCTCTGCACACTGGCCAGTTGTAGGTTTCTGTGCTAATCACTATCTGCTGCATAAGGAAGCTTCTCTGGTGAGAGCTGAGAGATGTATTAGTCTATGGGTATAACAATAACATCCGGGAGTCACTCTAACTCTAAATCTATTTTGCAGAATAATAGTATTCACCTCTCCTCTATGGCCTGTGGCCTGTCTTGCCACAGGTTTCTAGGTTTAACATCATTGTCAGGTATGGGCTCCATCTTATGAAGTACACCTTAAATCTAATTAGAAAGTGGTTCATTACTCCCATAATATCCCTGCTACCATTACACCAGAGGTCATATCCTGCCAACCCAATTTTTTTTTAAACATTCAGGATTCTCAGCTGGGTAAGGTTAATGATTTTTTTTTTCTTCCAGTAGTATGCATAGTGCCTTCGCATTATGAAAGCTAGCCAGAAGAGATGAAGCTTTGAAGTATATATACTGACCTTGGCAATAGTGTCTTACCATCAAGTTCTGGTGTGTAATCAAGAACAGGAGAAATGGCCAGGGGACCCCTTGTCAACAATTTCAAAAGAGGGAGTCCATCCCTGGCATTGGGGAAATTTTCTTTTTTCTGAAAAGGTGGATGATAAGACATAGCCCGTCCAAGTTTTTTATTTCATCAAACTTTATTCTTCATACTCCAGTTAATAGGCTCATTCTGTCCCATTAGTCTTCTGTGAGAAGAGACTAACAAGCGATTTTTATGACTCTCCCTTATTTAAGACAGATGATACATCTGGGTTTCTTTGTTTGGTTTTGTTTTTTGTTGTTGTTGTCGGTTTTGTTTTCCAGCTAAGCCAATGTTTCTCTCACCTCAATGCAGCTGAATGTCAGTTGATTTTGACAAAATGCAGATTAGGGTACAGTTACTCTGGAATGGAGCCCAAAGTGCATTTTCTGAGTCTCTGATTTGAGGCTTTTGCTGATGATTCACCAGATGATGTGAAACTGTTAAATGCAATAGTATAGCCCTTTTCAGTGTATCCTTTGAAGGGATTTTCATCAGTAATACAAACAACTTTGTAGGGTTCCTAGAAACAATTAACATCAGAATTCTACTGATAAAATACTATCAGGGAAACGGAAAAGATAGTTCAATAATTAGGAGCACTGGCTGCTCTTCCAGAGGATTCAGGCTCTTTTTATTTTTATTATTATTTTTTTTAATTTTTAGTTTATGTGTATGAGTGTTTTGCACTCATTCATGCAATGCCTACGAAGGCCAAAAGAGATCGCCAGATGCACTGGAACTGGAGTCACTAAAGGTTGGTAGACACCACGTGGGTGTTGGGAGCCATCTGGGGGAAATTTTATTATGACAGCGACTAGTAGAGGAAAGAACTCTGAGGGCTGTGCTTTTGGGAGGGCTTTAGGACTCTGACCCTGCCCTCTCTCCCTCTCGATCTTTGCTTTGCTTCTCAGTCACAAAGATGTGACCAGAGCTTCTTTGCCACATCCTTCCACATGATGTATATATGGTCTTGTCACAGACCCCAAAGCATTGTGTAAAGCAAATCACGGAAAAAAACCTCTAAAACCTCAATCCAAAATTAACTTTACCTCCTTTAAATTTGCTTGTCTTATGTCTTTTTCACAGTAGTTGAAAGCTGCTTAACAGAAGAAGTTACACTTCTTTGTAGTAAAAGTCAGTTAAATAATTTTTCTTCTATAATAATAATATTGTTAAAAATACATATGTCCTGTGAAATTGCCTTTTGTTGGTAGAATTTGTCAATATAATACACACATGCATGCAAGTAGTATCAGTTTAAACAAAATGATAAACAAAATGATAAAGAACTACCTTGAAACTTGTACCCAAGCTGCTACAGCGGATTTATAGACCATGATAAACTTTATTCATCTGGAGTTTTTTGGAGATTTTTTTTTAAATGTTCTTTACAAAAAACCTTACATCTATAATTGCTGTATACCTTTCCTCTTTGGGGCCTTTGACTCCTTCGAAGCAAAAAATGTCTCTTTTCCATCTTTGCAATTACATAGTTTAAACAGAATACATGATGCAAAATCACCAAAAAGAATTACAATCACATGATAAGCAAATGGGTGGATAGATGTGCAGACTTGGTCCTAAACATTCAGGTAGGAATTGATTTTATCCACTCTGTAAGAAAATAATGTCTCATAGTACCAATTTCAAGCAAACTAAATAAAGTTCTGAATTCTGTGTCAAAGTTATAAAGGCCATGCCTTGGAGGAGTCATCTGTAATTATGTAGTTTTTGTTGTTTTTTTTTTTCCTCTCACCCTTCTCCCACAAGCCTCCCTGTAGATATGGAACTAAAATGCCTCCTTTGTTGTTCACATGTCAAGAATAATAACAATAACACATCCTTGTATCTTGTACAACCCTTTGAGTTTTCAGAACACTCACATACTCATATGCAAACTATCTTGTGTTATTCTCGCAGTTTGCTTCTGAAATAAAGATTAGGAAACCGCCATTTAATGCAGAAGAAAGTGTGAACCCTATAGCTGGTTAAGTGGCAGAGCCTGTCCTCAGACTCCAAACTTCCAAGGGCAAACCCAGTGTTTGGCCTGGAATACATGTAGCTCCTTCCAGTAATGTCAGAGTTAAAAACAGGATTCTACCCATTAGTCCTAGTGCTGGGATTGCATTGAGTATTTTCTGCTAATTACCACACTTGCTATCAACACTGCATATTTCAGGCAAAGTGATAATTCGACTTCCTTCACCCACACGTTTGAAAGCTTCCTATCCAGGAAGACAGCAGGTCTGAAGCAAACTATGGAAAGGACTGTGGCAAGGATTTCTTCTGAGTTGGCAGTCAGGCCTCTCCTAGCTTGAATTAATTTAAAGATAGAAAAGGTAAGGTGGGCTGGAAAAGAATGTACTGTGTATAAGCCTTAAATGTTCCTCTGCTGGACTATCACCCCACTAATAAGACAGAAGAAAAATTCCTTTAAATAAGAGGATTCACCAAGGAGCTGGAGAGATGGCTCAGCAGTTAACAGCACTGACTGTTCTTACAGAGGAACTGGGTTCAATTCCCAGCACCCACATGGCAGCTAGGGAAACATCCTTAACTCTAGTTCCAGGGGAATGTGAAGCCCTCTTCTGATCTCCATGCCACAACACGGGTGCACTCACACACATGCAGACAAGACACTCGTACACATAAAAAAATAATAATAAATTTAAAAAAGAGGATTCGATTCACCCTCCCATCCCCCCCTCACCCTCTATCTCTCCTCCTAGTTTGGGTCCTGCCCCATTCCTTGTCTTGGGGCCCCAGACCTGAGGAACCAATACTGCTTCCTGATCCTTTTCATCCAGACCAAGATGGTGCCTTTTCTGGGCACCAGAAGCACTGCTTCTGGGCCTGGCCCTGCCCTCACCTTCCTTTGCTTCCTTGGGCCTGAAGAACCCACCACAGTCCTCTCTCCTACCCACAGGCCTCTCTCCTGGACCAACCCAGCTCTTCACACAGTCCCCAGGAGTCCTTGGGGCCTCTTCCCACCCCATCTGCCTTTGCATCTCTGGGTGGTATGGCCACCAGCTGCCCTAGACCAGCATCTTTCCTAGGCAAGGCTCCCAGGCCAGTCCAAGCCCTAAATTCCTGAGGCCAAACTCAACCCTGGAGGGATCCAGACCTTAGGAGAAAGCCTGAAAAAATCTGACCCTCATCTGAATTGGGTCTCTGTGGGAACTCCTGAAGACAAAAGCAATCCAGCCACTCCAACATAAAATCAAAAGAGAGAAAATCAAAAGAGAGAACAACCAGCTTTTCACACCCAAAAAGTAAACCACAAAGACACATAAAGTTCACAAAAAGAAGCAGACCTAAACTTAAAGGACTGAGTCTCACACAAGAATCAGAAACTACAAAAGAAATTCACATGTCAAAATCACAGAGAAAAAATAAAAACATGAAAAATCAAAGTAACATATCCCCACCAAATATCAATAGTCCCCTAGAGGAATACAATGAGAACCCCCTAAGGATGATGGAGGGCATGGAATTCAAAAGAACAATTATGATAAAAGAATTCAGTGAATTTAAAGAACACACAAAAAAAGAATGAAAAGAACTTAAGGAAGATATGGGGAAACTTCTGGATGAATTCAGAAAAGAGTTAGAAATATTGAAGAATACTCGGGCTGAAATGAAGAAGGAAGTAAAACACTCAGTGAGGTAATTAGAAACAACAGGAGAAAACCTCACCAATAGGATGAACAAAAATGAAAACAGAGTATGAAGAATGGAAGATAAAGTGGACAAACTAGACCACTCAAGCAAAGATTATGAAAAATTTAAGAAATCACAAGAATGGAATATGCAGGAATTGTGTGACACCATAAAAAGACCAAACATATGAATCATAGGCATACAGGAAGGAGATGAATTTAAGATAACAGCATGGACCAGAACTTCAACAGAACAGTAGAAGAAAATTTCCCAAAATTAAAGAAAGACATGCCCATACAAATACAAGAAGCATAAGAACAACAAACAGACAGGGCCAGAAAAGAAACTATCCACAGTACATCATAGTAAAAACACTACATGTACAAAACAATTCTGAAAGCTGCAAAAGAGAAACAACAAGTCACATATAAAGGAAA
>NW_008359442.1:4521331-4521932 GCF_000622305.1 Nannospalax galili | reverse complement strand
TTTGCATCCAGACCTACCCAGTTCCTTCTCAGGTCCCCAGGAGCACTCTGGGCCTGGCCCCACCCTCACCTCCCTCTACTTCCCTGGGCCTGCAGGGAATGACTATACCCAAGGGGTTGCGGAAAGAAATTCAGTGAAGGGATAACTGTGGAAAAGTATAGTTATATCAAGAATGTAAACAGAAATAAAAATGACAGGATTCAATACACATCTTTCATTAATAACTTTAAATATTAATGAACTGAACTCCCCAGTCAAAAGACACAGATGAGGTGAATGGATTAAGAAACAAAACTTATCTTTTTGTTTTTCGCAAGAACTCATCTCACTTTCAAGGACAGACACTATCTCAAAGTGAAAGGATGGGAAAAAAATATACCAAGCAAATGTCACTAAGAAAAAAGCAGGCATAGCAATTGTAACATCTGACAAAACAGACTTTAAACTAAAACTAATCAGAAGACATAAAGAGGGACACTTCATTCTGATCAAAGGAACAATAAATCAAGAAGATATTACAATCATAAATATATATTCACCAAACTCTGGTGCACCCAACTTCATAAAAACAATACTAAAGGACTTTAAGACCAAGATTAAT
>NW_008359442.1:4519698-4521289 GCF_000622305.1 Nannospalax galili | reverse complement strand
TCTCCATTAGATAGGTCAACAGGGCAGAGAGTTAACAGAGAGACATCTGAATTAAACAATGCCATATATCAAAAGGACTTAACAGACATCTACTGAGTATTCCACCCAAGCACCAAAGGACATACTTTCTACTCAGCACCCCATGGAACCTTCTCCAAAATCGACCATATACTGGGGCACAAAATAAACCTCAACAAATACATAAAGCTTGAAATAATTCCATGCATTCTATCAGACCACAATGCAACAAACCTCACAATGAACACCCGAAGAAGCCCTACTCATCACGTGAACACATGGAGATTGAAAACACACTCCTGAATGATGAATGGGTCAAAAGAGAAATTAAGAAAGAAAGAAAAGTATTCCTGGAATTAAATGAAAAGGACAATACAACACAACAAAACCTCTGAGACACCTTGAAAGCAGTCCTTAGGGTGACGTTTATAGCTCTAAGTGCCTACATTAAAAAATAAGAGAAAGAACACAAATAAGTGAGTTAACATTGCAACTCAACACACTTGAAAAGCAACAGCAAATGAAACCCAAACCCAGCAGACAAGAAGAAATAACAAAAATCAGGGCAGAAATTAATGAAATTGAAACAAAGAAAACACTACAAAGAATCAACAGTTCCAAGAGCTGGTTCTTGAAAAGGTAAACAAGATTGACAGATCACTACACTAGTCCAGTTAACCAAAAGAAAGAAAGAGCATCTCCAAATCAAAAAATCAGAGATTAAAGGGGAAACATCACAACAGAAAACAGAAAGATACATAATATTAAAAGGGAATACTTTAAAAACCTATATGCTACTAAATTTGAAAACCTCAAAGAAATGGACAGATATCTAAAGGCATGGGAACCACCAAAACTAAACCAAGAAACAGCTTAAACAGACCCATAACACAAAAAGAAATTGAAACACTAATACAAAACTTCCCAAACAAAAAAAAAAGCCCAGGACCAATAGATTTACAGCAGAATTCTATGAGACATTTAAAGAAGATCTGCATCCAATACTACTTAATTTATTCAAAAAAATAGAAATGGAGGGAGAACTTCCAAATTCCTTCTATGAAGCCAGCATCACTCTAATACCAAAGCCAGGTAAACATGCAATCAAAAAAGAAAACTATAGACCCATATCCTTAATGAAAATAGATGCAAAAATTCTCAAAAAGATACTTGCAAACCACATACAGACATACATCAAAAGATCATCCACCATGATCAAGTTGGCTTTATCCCAGTGATGCAGGAATTGTTCAATATACATAAGTCAATAAATGTCATAAATCATATAAATGGACTCAAAGAAAAGAACTACATAGTCATCTCAATAGATGCAGAGAAGGCCTTTGACAAAATTCAACATGCTTTTATGTCCAAAGTCCTAGATGGAATTAGACTGGAGGGAACATACCTCAACATAATTAAAGCCACATATAACAAACCCACAGCCAACACCATTCTAAATGGAGAAAAACTGGAAGCATTGCCATTGAAATCAGGAACCAGACAAGGCTGTCCACTATCCCCACTTCTCTTTAATATATGGCTTGAAACTCTTACAAGAGCAATAAGACAT